>NC_054502.1:2625531-2668031 GCF_017639515.1 Carcharodon carcharias
CGAGCACAGAGACACGAACACACACACAGAAAGCACAGACAGCACTGACACTCACCCAGCACAGAGACACTAACACAGACACTCACACACAGCACAGAGACACTCACCCAGCACAGAGGCACTAACACACGCAAACATAGACAACACAGAGACACTAACACACACACACACACCCAGCACAGAGACACTAACGCACACACACACACCCAGCACAGAGACACTAACACACACACACAGACCGCACAGAGACACTCACCCAGCACAGACACACACACACACACACACACACACACAGACAGCACAGAGACACTAACACACACACAGACAGCACAGAAACTCAACCAGCACAGAGACATTAACACACACACACACACAGACAGCACAGAGACACTCACACTGCACAGAGACACTAACACACACAGACAGCACAGACACACTCACCCAGCACAGAGACACTAAAACACACACACACACACACACACACACACACACACAGACAGCGCAGAGACACTCACCCAGCACAGAGACTCTATCAAACACACACAGCACAGAGGCTCACACTCAGCACTGAGACACTAACACACACTCACACACACACACACACACACACATACAGACAGCACATATAATCTCACACAGCACAGAGACACTAACACACTCACAGACAGACAGCACAGACACTCAACCAGCACAGAGACACTAACACACACACAGACAGACAGCACAGAGACACTTACCTAGCACAGAGACACTAACACACACACACACAGACAGCACAGAGACACTTACCTAGCACAGAGACACTAACACACACACACACACACGCACAGACAGCACATATACACTCACACAGCACAGAGACACTAACACACGCACACACAGAAAGCACAGAGACACTCACCCTGCACAGAGACACTAACACACACACACAGACAGCACAGAGACACTCACCCAGCACAGAGACATTAACACACAGAAAGCACAGACAGAACAGAGACACTCACCCAGCACAGAGACACTAACACACACACACACACAGACAGCACAGAGACACTCACCCAGCACAGAGATACTAACACACAGACAGCACAGAGACTCTCACCCAGCACAGAGACACGAACACACACACAGAAAGCACAGACAGCACTGACACTCACCCAGCACAGAGACACTAACAAACACACACACAGACAGCACAGAGACACTCACGCAGCACAGAGACACTAACACACACACACACACACACAGATAGCACAGAGACACTCACCCAGCACAGAGACACTTACACACACACACAGCAAAGAGACTCACACTCAGCACAGAGACACTAACACACACACACACACACACACACACACACACACAGCACCGAGACTCACACCCAGCACAGAGACACTAACACACACACACACACACCCAGCACAGAGACACTAACACACACACACACACCCAGCACAGAGACACTAACAAACACACACACACTCACACACACAGCACCGAGACTCACACCCAGCACAGAGGCACTAACACACACACACACACACCCAGCACAGAGACACTAACACACACACACACACACAGCACAGAGACACTCACCCAGCACAGAGGCACTAACACACACGCAAACATAGACAACACAGAGACACTAACACACACACACACACCCAGCACAGAGACACTAACGCACACACACACACCCAGCACAGAGACACTAACACACACACACAGACCGCACAGAGACACTCACCCAGCACAGAGACACACACACACACACACACACACACACACACACACACACACAGACAGCACAGAGACACTAACACACACACACACAGACAGCACAGACACTCAACCAGCACAGGGTCATTAACACACACACACACAGACAGCACAGAGACACTCACCCAACACAGAGACAGTAACACACACACACAGAGCACAGAGACACACACCCAGCACTTAGACACTAACACCCACACACACACACACAGACAGCACAGAGACACTCACCCAATACAGACACACACACACTCACACAGACAGCACAGAGACACTAACACACACACACACACACACACACACACACACAGCACATATACACTCACACAGCACAGAGACACTAACACACACACACACAGACAGCACAGAGACAGTCACCCAGCACAGAGATACTAACACACAGACAGCACAGTGACACTCACCCAGCACAGAGACACTAACACACACGCACAGAAAGCACAGAGACACACACCCAGCACAGAGACACTAACACACACACACACACACACCCAGCACAGAGACACTAACACACACACACACACACAAACACAGCACCGAGACTCACACCCAGCACAGAGGCACTAACACACACACACACACACCCAGCACAGAGACACTAACACACACACACACACACACACACACACACACACATACAGACAGCACATATACTCTCTCACAGCACAGAGACACTAACACACTCACAGGCAGACAGCACAGACACTCAACCAGCACAGAGACACTAACACACACACAGACAGACAGCACAGAGACACTTACCTAGCACAGAGAAACTAACACACACACACACAGACAGCACAGAGACACTTACCTAGCACAGAGACACTAACACACACACACACGCACAGACAGCACATATACACTCACACAGCACAGAGACACTAACACACGCACACACAGACAGCATAGAGACACTCACCCTGCACAGAGACACTAACACACACACACAGACAGCACAGAGACACTCACCCAGCACAGAGACACTAACACACAGAAAGCACAGACAGAACAGAGACACTCACCCAGCACAGAGACACTAACACACACACACACACAGACAGCACAGAGACACTCACCCAGCACAGAGATACTAACACACAGACAGCACAGAGACTCTCACCCAGCACAGAGACACGAACACACACACAGAAAGCACAGACAGCACTGACACTCACCCAGCACAGAGACACTAACACAGACACTCACACACAGCACAGAGACACTCACCCAGCACAGAGGCACTAACACACGCAAACATAGACAACACAGAGACACTAACACACACACACACACCCAGCACAGAGACACTAATGCACACACACACACCCAGCACAGAGACACTAACACACACACACAGACCGCACAGAGACACTCACCCAGCACAGACACACACACACACACAGACACACAGACAGCACAGAGACACTAACACACACACACACAGAGCATAGAGACACACACCCAGCACTTAGACACTAACACCCACACACACACACAGACAGCACAGAGACACTCACCCAGCACAGACACACACACACACACAGACAGCACAGAGACACTAACACACACACACACACAGACAGACAGCACAAAAACACTCACACAGCACAGAGACACTAACACACACACACACAGACAGCACAGACACTCAACCAGCACAGTGACACTAAGACACACACAGACAGCACAGAGACACACACCCAGCACAGAGGCACTAACACCCCACACACACAGACAGCACAGAGACACTGACCCAGCACAGACACACACACACTCACACAGACAGCACAAAGACACTAACACACACACACACACACCACACACACACACACACACACACAGCACATATACACTCACACAGCACAGAGACACTAACACACACACACACAGACAGCACAGAGACAGTCACCCAGCACAGAGATACTAACACACACCCAGCACAGAGACACTAACACACACACACACACACACAAACACAGCAAAGAGACTCACACACAGCACAGAGACACTATCACACTAACACACACACACACACACACACACACACACACACACAGGACAGAGACTCACACCCAGCACAGAGACACTAACACACACACACACACCCAGCACAGAGACACTAACACACACACACACACACACACACACACACACCCAGCACAGAGACACTAACACACACACACACACACACACACACATAGACAGCCCAGACACCTAGCCAGCACAGAGACACTAACACACACACACTCACCCAGCACAGACACACATACACACACACACACACACAGACAGCACAGAGACACTAACACAGAAAGCACATATACACTCACACAGCACAGAGACACTAACACACACACACACAGACAGCACAGACATTCAACCAGCACAGAGACACTAACACAAGCACACACAGACAGCACAAAGACACACACCCAGCACAGAGACACTAACGCACACACACTGACAGCACAGAGACACACACCCAGCACAGAGACACTAACACCCACACACACACACAGACAGCACAGAGACACTCACCCAGCACAGACACACATACACACACACACACACACACAGACAGCACAGAGACACTAACACAGAAAGCACATATACACTCACACAGCACAGAGACACTAACACACACACACACAGACAGCACAGACATTCAACTAGCACAGAGACACTAACACACACACAGACAGCACAGAGACACACACCCAGCACAGAGACACTAACACCCACGCACACACAGACAGCACAGAGACACTCACCCAGCACAGACACACACACACACACACAGACAGCACAGAGACACTAACACACACACACACACACACACACACAAAGACAGCACATATACACTCACATAGCACAGAGACACTAACACACACACACACAGACAGCACAGAGGCAGTCACCCAGCACAGAGATACTAACACACAGACAGCACAGAGACACTTCTCCAGCACAGACACACAAACACACACACACAGACCGCAGAGAGACACTAACACACACACACACACGCACACACACACACACACACACACACATACACACACACACACACACACTCACAGACAGCACATATACACTCACACAGCACAGAGACACTAACACACTGACAGACAGACAGCACAGACACTCAACCAGCACAGAGACACTAACACACACACACACACACACACAGCACAGAGACACTCACCCAGCACAGAGGCACTAACACACGCAAACATAGACAACACAGAGACACTAACACACACACACACACCCAGCACAGAGACACTAACGCACACACACACACCCAGCACAGAGACACTAACACACACACACACACACACAGATGGCACAGAGACACTCACCCAGCACAGAGACACTTACACACACACACAGCAAAGAGACTCACACTCAGCACAGAGACACTAACACGCACACACACACACACACACACAGCACCGAGACTCACACCCAGCACAGAGACACTAACGCACACACACACACACCCAGCACAGAGACACTAACACACACACACACACCCAGCACAGAGACACTAACAAACACACACACACTCACACACACAGCACCGAGACTCACACCCAGCACAGAGGCACTAACACACACACACACACACCCAGCACAGAGACACTAACACACACACACACACCCAGCACAGAGACACTAACAAACACACACACACTCACACACACAGCACCGAGACTCACACCCAGCACAGAGGCACTAACACACACACAAACACACCCAGCACAGAGACACTAACACACACACACACACACAGCACAGAGACACTCACCCAGCACAGAGACACTTACACACACACACAGCAAAGAGACTCACACTCAGCACAGAGACACTAACACGCACACACACACACACACACACAGCACCGAGACTCACACCCAGCACAGAGACACTAACGCACACACACACACACCCAGCACAGAGACACTAACACACACACACACACCCAGCACAGAGACACTAACAAACACACTCACACTCACACACACAGCACCGAGACTCACACCCAGCACAGAGGCACTAACACACACACACACACACCCAGCACAGAGACACTAACACACACACACACACCCAGCACAGAGACACTAACAAACACACACACACTCACACACACAGCACCGAGACTCACACCCAGCACAGAGGCACTAACACACACACACACACACCCAGCACAGAGACACTAACACACACACACACACACAGCACAGAGACACTCACCCAGCACAGAGGCACTAACACACACCCAAACATAGACAACACAGAGACACTAACACACACACACACACCCAGCACAGAGACACTAACGCACACACACACACCCAGCACAGAGACACTAACACACACACACAGACCGCACAGAGACACTCACCCAGCACAGACACACACACACACACACACACACACACACACACACACACACACAGACAGCACAGAGACACTAACACACACACACACAGACAGCACAGACACTCAACCAGCACATGGTCATTAACACACACACACACACAGACAGCACAGAGACACTCACCCTGCACAGAGACACTAACACACACACACACACAGACAGCACAGAGACACACACCCAGCACTTAGACACTAACACCCACACACACACACACAGACAGCACAGAGACACTCACCCAATACAGACACACACACACACACACACACAGACAGACAGCACATATACACTCACACAGCACAGAGACACTAACACACACACACACAGACAGCACACACACTCAACCAGCACAGTGACACTAAGACACACACAGACAGCACAGAGACACACACCCAGCACAGAGGCACTAACACCCACACACACACAGACAGCACAGAGACACTGACCCAGCACAGACACACACACACTCACACAGACAGCACAGAGACACTAACACACACACACACACACACACACACACACACACACAGCACATATACACTCACACAGCACAGAGACACTAACACACACACACACAGACAGCACAGAGACAGTCACCCAGCACAGAGATACTAACACACCGACAGCACAGAGACACTCACCCAGCACAGAGACACTAACACACACGCACAGAAAGCACAGAGACACACACCCAGCACAGAGACACTAACACACACACACACACACACACCCAGCACAAAGACACTAACACACACACACACACACACCCAGCACAGAGACACTAACACACACACACACACACAAACACAGCACCGAGACTCACACCCAGCACAGAGACACTAACACACACACACACACACCCAGCACAGAGACACTAACACACACACACACACACACACACACACACATACAGACAGCACATATACTCTCTCACAGCACAGAGACACTAACACACTCACAGGCAGACAGCACAGACACTCAACCAGCACAGAGACACTAACACACACACAGACAGACAGCACAGAGACACTTACCTAGCACAGAGACACTAACACACACACACACAGACAGCACAGAGACACTTACCTAGCACAGAGACCCTAACACACACACACACGCACAGACAGCACAGAGACACTCACCCAGCACAGAGACACTAACACACGCACACACAGACAGCATAGAGACACTCACCCTGCACAGAGACACTAACACACACACACAGACAGCACAGAGACACTCACACAGCACAGAGACACTAACACACGCACACACAGACAGCATAGAGACACTCACCCTGCACAGAGACACTAACACACACACACAGACAGCACAGAGACACTCACCCAGCACAGAGACACTAACACACAGAAAGCACAGACAGAACAGAGACACTCACCCAGCACAGAGACACTAACACACACACACACACAGACAGCACAGAGACACTCACCCAGCACAGAGATACTAACACACAGACAGCACAGAGACTCTCACCGAGCACAGAGACACGAACACACACACAGAAAGCACAGACAGCACTGACACTCACCCAGCACAGAGACACTAACACAGACACTCACACACAGCACAGAGACACTCACCCAGCACAGAGGCACTAACACACGCAAACATAGACAACACAGAGACACTAACACACACACACACACCCAGCACAGAGACACTAACGCACACACACACACCCAGCACAGAGACACTAACACACACACACAGACCGCACAGAGACACTCACCCAGCACAGACACACACACACACACACACACACACACAGACAGCACAGAGACACTAACACACACACAGACAGCACAGAAACTCAACCAGCACAGAGACATTAACACACACACACACACAGACAGCACAGAGACACTCACACTGCACAGAGACACTAACACACACACACACAGAGCATAGAGACACACACCCAGCACTTAGACACTAACACCCACACACACACACACAGACAGCACAGAGACACTCACCCAGCACAGACACACACACACACACAGACAGCACAGAGACACTAACACACACACACACACGCACAGACAGCACATATACACTCACACAGCACAGAGACACTAACACACACACACACAGACAGCACAGACACTCAACCAGCACAGTGACACTAAGACACACACAGACAGCACAGAGACACACACCCAGCACAGAGGCACTAACACCCACACACACACAGACAGCACAGAGACACTGACCCAGCACAGACACACACACACTCACACAGACAGCACAGAGACACTAACACACACACACACACACACACACACACACACAGCACATATACACTCACACAGCACAGAGACACTAACACACACACACACAGACAGCACAGAGACAGTCACCCAGCACAGAGACACTAACACACACACACACACACAAACACAGCAAAGAGACTCACACACAGCACAGAGACACTATCACACTAACACACACACACACACACACACACACACACACACACACACACACACACACACACACACACACACACACACACACACAGGACAGAGACTCACACCCAGCACAGAGACACTAACACACACACACACACCCAGCACAGAGACACTAACACACACACACACACACACACACACACACCCAGCACAGAGACACTAACACACACACACACAGACAGCCCAGACACCTAGCCAGCACAGAGACACTAACACAAACAACACACACACACAGATAGCACAGAGACACTCACCCAGCACAGAGACACTAACACACACACACACACCCAGCACAGAGACACTAACACACACACACACACACACACACACACACCCAGCACAGAGACACTAACACACACATACACTGACAGCACAGAGACACACACCCAGCACAGAGACACTAACACCCACACACACACACAGACAGCACAGAGACACTCACCCAGCACAGACACACACACACACACACACACACACAGACAGCACAGAGGCACTAACACAGAAAGCACATATACACTCACACAGCACAGAGACACTAACACACACACACACAGACAGCACAGAGACACTCACCCAGCACAGAGACACTGACACCCACGCACACACAGACAGCACAGAGACACTCACCCAGCACAGACACACACACACACACACAGACAGCACAGAGACACTAACACACACACACACACACACACACACACACAAAGACAGCACATATACACTCACATAGCACAGAGACACTAACACACACACACACAGACAGCACAGAGGCAGTCACCCAGCACAGAGATACTAACACACAGACAGCACAGAGACACTCAACCTGCACAGAGACACTAACACACACGCACACACAGACAGCACAGAGACACTCCTCCAGCACAGACACACAAACACACACACACAGACCGCAGAGAGACACTAACACACACACACACACACACACACACACACACACACACACACACACATACACACACACACACACACACAGACAGCACATATACACTCACACAGCACAGAGACACTAACACACTCACAGACAGACAGCACAGACACTCAACCAGCACAGAGACACTAACACACACACACACAGACCGCACAGAGACACTCACCTAGCACAGAGACACTAACACACACACACACACACAGACAGCACATATACACTCACATAGCACAGAGACACTAACACACACACACACACAGACAGCACATATACACTCACATAGCACAGAGACACTAACACACACACACACAGACAGCACAGAGACACTCACCCAGCACAGAGGCACTAACACACACACACTAACAGCAGAGACACTGACACACAGAAAGCACAGACAGAAAAGAGACACTCACCCAGCACAGAGACACTAACACACACACACACACAGACAGCACAGAGACACTCACCCAGCAGAGAGATACTAACACACACACAGCACAGAGACTCTCACCCAGCACAGAGACACGAGCACACACACACAGAAAGCACAGACAGCACTGACACTCACCCAGCACAGAGACACTAACACACACACACACAGACAGCACAGACACACTCACCCAGCACAGAGACACTAAAACACACACACACACACACACACAGACAGCGCAGAGACACTCACCCAGCACAGAGACTCTATCACACACACACAGCACAGAGGCTCACACTCAGCACAGAGACACTAACACACACACACACACACACACACACACATACAGACAGCACATATACTCTCACACAGCACAGAGACACTAACACACTCACAGACAGACAGCACAGACACTCACCCAGCACAGAGACACTAACACACACACACACAGACAGCACAGAGACAATCACCTAGCACAGAGACACTAACACACACACACACACCCAGCACAGAGACACTAACGCACACACACACACCCAGCACAGAGACACTAACACACACACACAGACCGCACAGAGACACTCACCCAGCACAGACACACACACACACACACACACACAGACAGAACAGACACTCAACCAGCACAGAGACATTAACACAAACACACACAGACAGCACAGAGACACTCACCCTGCACAGAGACACTAACACACACACACACAGAGCATAGAGACACACACCCAGCACTTAGACACTAACACCCACACACACACACACACAGCACAGAGACACTCACCCAGCACAGACACACACACACACACACACAGACAGCACAGAGACACTAACACACACACACACACAGACAGACAGCACATATACACTCACACAGCACAGAGACACTAACACACAGACACACAGACAGCACAGACACTCAACCAGCACAGTGACACTAAGACACACACAGACAGCACAGAGACACACACCCAGCACAGAGGCACTAACGCCCACACACACACAGACAGCACAGAGACACTGACCCAGCACAGACACACACACACTCACACAGACAGCACAGAGACACTAACACACACACACACACACACACACACACACACACAGCACATATACACTCACACAGCACAGAGACACTAACACACACACACACAGACAGCACAGAGACAGTCACCCAGCACAGAGATACTAACACACACCCAGCACAGAGACACTAACACACACACACAAACACAAACACAGCACAGAGACTCACACACAGCACAGAGACACTATCACACTAACACACACACACACACACACACACACACAGGACAGAGACTCACACCCAGCACAGAGACACTAACACACACACACACACCCAGCACAGAGACACTAACACACACACACACACACAGACACACACCCAGCACAGAGACACTAACACACACACACACAGACAGCACAGACACCTAGCCAGCACAGAGACACTAACACACGCACACACAGACAGCACAGAGACACACACCCTGCACAGAGAAACTAACACACACACACAGACAGCACAGAGACACTCACCCAGCACAGAGACACTAACACACGCACACTAACAGCACAGAGACACTGACACACAGAAAGCACAGACAGAACAGAGACACTCACCCACCACAGAGACACTAACACACACACACCCAGCACAGAGACACTAACACACACACACACAGACACACACAGACAGCACAGAGACACTCACCAGGCTCAGCGACACTAACACACACACACACACATCCAGCCCAGAAACACTAACACACACACCTACAGACAGCACAGAGGCACTCACCCAGCTCAGAGACACTCACCCAGCACCCAGCACAGAGACTTAACACACACGCACACACAGACAGCACAGAGACACTCACCCAGCACAGACACACACACACACACACACACACACACAGACAGCACAGAGACACTAACACACACACACACACACACACAGACAGCACAGATACACTCACACAGCACAGAGACACTAACACACACACAGACAGACAGCACAGACACTCAACCAGCACAGAGACACTAACACACACACACACAGACAGCACAGACACTCAACCAGCACAGAGACACTAACACACACACACAAACAGACAGCACAGACACTCAACAAGCACAGAGACACTAACACACGCACACACAGACAGCACAGAGACACACACCCAGCACAGAGACACTAACACACATAGACACAGCACAGAGACTCACACCCAGCACAGACACTAACACACACACACACACACACACACAAACAACACAACAGGACAGAGACTCACACCCAGCACAGAGACACTAACACACACACACACACCCAGCACAGAGACACTAACACACACACACACACACAGACACACACCCAGCACAGAGACACTAACACACACACACACAGACAGCACAGACACCTAGCCAGCACAGAGACACTAACACACGCACACACAGACAGCACAGAGACACACACCCTGCACAGAGAAACTAACACACACACACAGACAGCACAGAGACACTCACCCAGCACAGAGACACTAACACACGCACACTAACAGCACAGAGACACTGACACACAGAAAGCACAGACAGAACAGAGACACTCACCCACCACAGAGACACTAACACACACACACCCAGCACAGAGACACTAACACACACACACACAGACACACACAGACAGCACAGAGACCACTCACCAGGCTCAGCGACACTAACACACACACACACACATCCAGCCCAGAAACACTAACACACACACCTACAGACAGCACAGAGGCACTCACCCAGCTCAGAGACACTCACCCAGCACCCAGCACAGAGACTTAACACACACGCACACACAGACAGCACAGAGACACTCACCCAGCACAGACACACACACACACACACACACGCACACACACACACACAGACAGCACAGAGACACTAACACACACACACACACACACACACACAGACAGCACAGATACACTCACACAGCACAGAGACACTAACACACACACAGACAGACAGCACAGACACTCAACCAGCACAGAGACACTAACACACACACACACACAGACAGCACAGACACTCAACCAGCACAGAGACACTAACACACACACACAAACAGACAGCACAGACACTCAACAAGCACAGAGACACTAACACACGCACACACAGACAGCACAGAGACACACACCCAGCACAGAGACACTAACACACATAGACACAGCACAGAGACTCACACCCAGCACAGAGACACTAACACACACACACAGACAGCACAGAGACACTCACCCAGCACAGAGACACTAACACACGCACACTAACAGCACAGAGACACTGACACACAGAAAGCACAGACAGAACAGAGACACTCACCCAGCACAGAGACACTAACACACACACACACACAGACTGCACATATACACTCACACAGCACAGAGACACTAACACACGCACACACAGACAGCACAGAGTCACTCACCCTGCACAGAGACACTAACACACACACACAGACAGCACAGAGACACTCACCCAGCACAGAGACACTAACACACGCACACTAACAGCACAGAGACACTGACACACAGAAAGCACAGACAGAACAGAGACACTCACCCAGCACAGAGACACTAACACACACACACACACAGACTGCACAGAGACACTCACCCAGCACAGAGACACGAACACACACACAGAAAGCACAGACAGCACTGACACTCACCCAGCACAGAGATACTAACAAACACACACACAGACAGCACAGAGACACTCACGCAGCACAGAGACACTCACCAGGCTCAGCGACACTAACACACACACACACACATCCAGCCCAGAAACACTAACACACACACCTACAGACAGCACAGAGGCACTCACCCAGCTCAGAGACACTCACCCAGCACCCAGCACAGAGACACTAACACACACGCACACACAGACAGCACAGAGACACTCACCCAGCACAGACACACACACACACACACACACACAGACAGCACAGAGACACTAACACACACACACACACACACACAGACAGCACAGATACACTCACACAGCACAGAGACACTAACACACACACAGACAGACAGCACAGACACTCAACCAGCACAGAGACACTAACACACACACACACAGACAGCACAGACACTCAACCAGCACAGAGACACTAACACACACACACAAACAGACAGCACAGACACTCAACAAGCACAGAGACACTAACACACGCACACACAGACAGCACAGAGACACACACCCAGCACAGAGACACTAACACACATAGACACAGCACAGAGACTCACACCCAGCACAGACACTAACACACACACACAGACAGCACAGAGACACTCACCCAGCACAGAGACACTAACACACGCACACTAACAGCACAGAGACACTGACACACAGAAAGCACAGACAGAACAGAGACACTCACCCAGCACAGAGACACTAACACACACACACACACAGACTGCACATATACACTCACACAGCACAGAGACACTAACACACATAGACACAGCACAGAGACTCACACCCAGCACAGACACTAACACACACACACAGACAGCACAGAGACACTCACCCAGCACAGAGACACTAACACACGCACACTAACAGCACAGAGACACTGACACACAGAAAGCACAGACAGAACAGAGACACTCACCCAGCACAGAGACACTAACACACACACACACACAGACTGCACATATACACTCACACAGCACAGAGACACTAACACACGCACACACAGACAGCACAGAGTCACTCACCCTGCACAGAGACACTAACACACACACACAGACAGCACAGAGACACTCACCCAGCACAGAGACACTAACACACGCACACTAACAGCACAGAGACACTGACACACAGAAAGCACAGACAGAACAGAGACACTCACCCAGCACAGAGACACTAACACACACACACACACAGACTGCACAGAGACACTCACCCAGCACAGAGACACGAACACACACACAGAAAGCACAGACAGCACTGACACTCACCCAGCACAGAGATACTAACAAACACACACACAGACAGCACAGAGACACTCACCCTGCACAGAGACACTAACACACACGCACACACAGACAGCACAGAGACACTCCTCCAGCACAGACACACAAACACACACACACAGACCGCAGAGAGACACTAACACACACACACACACACACACACACACACACACACACATACACACACACACACACACACACAGACAGCACATATACACTCACACAGCACAGAGACACTAACACACTCACAGACAGACAGCACAGACACTCAACCAGCACAGAGACACTAACACACACACACACAGACAGCACAGAGACACTCACCTAGCACAGAGACACTAACACACACACACACACAGACAGCACATATACACTCACATAGCACAGAGACACTAACACACACACACACAGACAGCACAGAGACACTCACCCAGCACAGAGACACTAACACACACACACTAACAGCACAGAGACACTGACACACAGAAAGCACAGACAGAAAAGAGACACTCACACAGCACAGAGACACTAACACACGCACACACAGACAGCACAGAGTCACTCACCCTGCACAGAGACACTAACACACACACACAGACAGCACAGAGACACTCACCCAGCACAGAGACACTAACACACGCACACTAACAGCACAGAGACACTGACACACAGAAAGCACAGACAGAACAGAGACACTCACCCAGCACAGAGACACTAACACACACACACACACAGACTGCACAGAGACACTCACCCAGCACAGAGACACGAACACACACACAGAAAGCACAGACAGCACTGACACTCACCCAGCACAGAGATACTAACAAACACACACACAGACAGCACAGAGACACTCACGCAGCACAGAGACAGTAACACACACACACACACAGACAGCACAGAGACACTCAGCCAGCACAGAGACACTAACACACACACACACACACACACACAGACAGCGCAGAGACACTCACCCTGCACAGAGACACTAACACACACGCACACACAGACAGCACAGAGACACTCCTCCAGCACAGACACACAAACACACACACACAGACCGCAGAGAGACACTAACACACACACACACACACACACACACACACACACACACACACACACATACACACACACACACACACACAGACAGCACATATACACTCACACAGCACAGAGACACTAACACACTCACAGACAGACAGCACAGACACTCAACCAGCACAGAGACACTAACACACACACACACAGACAGCACAGAGACACTCACCTAGCACAGAGACACTAACACACACACACACACAGACAGCACATATACACTCACATAGCACAGAGACACTAACACACACACACACAGACAGCACAGAGACACTCACCCAGCACAGAGACACTAACACACACACACTAACAGCAGAGACACTGACACACAGAAAGCACAGACAGAAAAGAGACACTCACCCAGCACAGAGACACTAACACACACACACACACAGACAGCACAGAGACACTCACCCAGCAGAGAGATACTAACACACACACAGCACAGAGACTCTCACCCAGCACAGAGACACGAGCACACACACACAGAAAGCACAGACAGCACTGACACTCACCCAGCACAGAGACACTAACACACACACACACAGACAGCACAGACACACTCACCCAGCACAGAGACACTAAAACACACACACACACACACACAGACAGCGCAGAGACACTCACCCAGCACAGAGACTCTATCACACACACACAGCACAGAGGCTCACACTCAGCACAGAGACACTAACACACACACACACACACACACACACACACACACACACACACACACACACACACACACATACAGACAGCACCTATACTCTCACACAGCACAGAGACACTAACACACTCACAGACAGACAGCACAGACACTCAACCAGCACAGAGACACTAACACACACACACACAGACAGCACAGAGACAATCACCTAGCACAGAGACACTAACACACACACACACACCCAGCACAGAGACACTAACGCACACACACACACCCAGCACAGAGACACTAACACACACACAAAGACCGCACAGAGACACTCACCCAGCACAGACACACACACACACACACACACACAGACAGAACAGACACTCAACCAGCACAGAGACATTAACACAAACACACACAGACAGCACAGAGACACTCACCCTGCACAGAGACACTAACACACACACACACAGAGCATAGAGACACACACCCAGCACTTAGACACTAACACCCACACACACACACACACAGCACAGAGACACTCACCCAGCACAGACACACACACACACACACACAGACAGCACAGAGACACTAACACACACACACACACACAGACAGACAGCACATATACACTCACACAGCACAGAGACACTAACACACAGACACACAGACAGCACAGACACTCAACCAGCACAGTGACACTAAGACACACACAGACAGCACAGAGACACACACCCAGCACAGAGGCACTAACGCCCACACACACACAGACAGCACAGAGACACTGACCCAGCACAGACACACACACACTCACACAGACAGCACAGAGACACTAACACACACACACACACACACACACACACACACACACACAGCACATATACACTCACACAGCACAGAGACACTAACACACACACACACAGACAGCACAGAGACAGTCACCCAGCACAGAGATACTAACACACACCCAGCACAGAGACACTAACACACACACACACACACAAACACAGCACAGAGACTCACACACAGCACAGAGACACTATCACACTAACACACACACACACACACACACACACACACAGGACAGAGACTCACACCCAGCACAGAGACACTAACACACACACACACACCCAGCACAGAGACACTAACACACACACACACACACAGACACACACCCAGCACAGAGACACTAACACACACACACACACCCAGCACAGAGACACTAACGCACACACACACACCCAGCACAGAGACACTAACACACACACACAGACCGCACAGAGACACTCACCCAGCACAGACACACACACACACACACACACACAGACAGAACAGACACTCAACCAGCACAGACACATTAACACAAACACACACAGACAGCACAGAGACACTCACCCTGCACAGAGACACTAACACACACACACACAGAGCATAGAGACACACACCCAGCACTTAGACACTAACACCCACACACACACACACACAGCACAGAGACACTCACCCAGCACAGACACACACACACACACACACAGACAGCACAGAGACACTAACACACACACATACACACAGACAGACAGCACATATACACTCACACAGCACAGAGACACTAACACACAGACACACAGACAGCACAGACACTCAACCAGCACAGTGACACTAAGACACACACAGACAGCACAGAGACACACACCCAGCACAGAGGCACTAACGCCCACACACACACAGACAGCACAGAGACACTGACCCAGCACAGACACACACACACTCACACAGACAGCACAGAGACACTAACACACACACACACACACACACACACACACACACACAGCACATATACACTCACACAGCACAGAGACACTAACACACACACACACAGACAGCACAGAGACAGTCACCCAGCACAGAGATACTAACACACACCCAGCACAGAGACACTAACACACACACACACACACAAACACAGCACAGAGACTCACACACAGCACAGAGACACTATCACACTAACACACACACACACACACACACACACACACAGGACAGAGACTCACACCCAGCACAGAGACACTAACACACACACACACACCCAGCACAGAGACACTAACACACACACACACACACAGACACACACCCAGCACAGAGACACTAACACACACACACACAGACAGCACAGACACCTAGCCAGCACAGAGACACTAACACACGCACACACAGACAGCACAGAGACACACACCCTGCACAGAGAAACTAACACACACACACAGACAGCACAGAGACACTCACCCAGCACAGAGACACTAACACACGCACACTAACAGCACAGAGACACTGACACACAGAAAGCACAGACAGAACAGAGACACTCACCCACCACAGAGACACTAACACACACACACCCAGCACAGAGACACTAACACACACACACACAGACACACACAGACAGCACAGAGACACTCACCAGGCTCAGCGACACTAACACACACACACACACATCCAGCCCAGAAACACTAACACACACACCTACAGACAGCACAGAGGCACTCACCCAGCTCAGAGACACTCACCCAGCACCCAGCACAGAGACTTAACACACACGCACACACAGACAGCACAGAGACACTCACCCAGCACAGACACACACACACACACACACACGCACACACACACACACAGACAGCACAGAGACACTAACACACACACACACACACACACACACAGACAGCACAGATACACTCACACAGCACAGAGACACTAACACACACACAGACAGACAGCACAGACACTCAACCAGCACAGAGACACTAACACACACACACACAGACAGCACAGACACTCAACCAGCACAGAGACACTAACACACACACACAAACAGACAGCACAGACACTCAACAAGCACAGAGACACTAACACACGCACACACAGACAGCACAGAGACACACACCCAGCACAGAGACACTAACACACATAGACACAGCACAGAGACTCACACCCAGCACAGAGACACTAACACACACACACAGACAGCACAGAGACACTCACCCAGCACAGAGACACTAACACACGCACACTAACAGCACAGAGACACTGACACACAGAAAGCACAGACAGAACAGAGACACTCACCCAGCACAGAGACACTAACACACACACACACACAGACTGCACATATACACTCACACAGCACAGAGACACTAACACACGCACACACAGACAGCACAGAGTCACTCACCCTGCACAGAGACACTAACACACACACACAGACAGCACAGAGACACTCACCCAGCACAGAGACACTAACACACGCACACTAACAGCACAGAGACACTGACACACAGAAAGCACAGACAGAACAGAGACACTCACCCAGCACAGAGACACTAACACACACACACACACAGACTGCACAGAGACACTCACCCAGCACAGAGACACGAACACACACACAGAAAGCACAGACAGCACTGACACTCACCCAGCACAGAGATACTAACAAACACACACACAGACAGCACAGAGACACTCACGCAGCACAGAGACACTAACACACACACACACAGACGGCACAGAGACACTCATGCAGCACAGAGACACTAACACACACACACACACACATACAGATAGCACAGAGACACTCACCCAGCACAGAGACACTAACACACACAAACACACACACACACACACAGACAGCGCAGAGATACTCACCCAGCACAGAGACACTATCACACACACACAGCAAAGAGACTCACACTCAGCACAGAGACACTAACACACACACACACACACACACACACAGCACCAAGACTCACACCCAGCACAGAGACACTAACACACACACACACCCAGCACAGAGACACTAACACACACACACACACCCAGCACAGAGACACTAACACACACACACACACACACACACACACACACAGCACCGAGACTCACACCCAGCACAGAGGCAATAACACACACACACACACCCAGCGCTGAGACACTAACACACACAAACACACAGCACAGAGACACTCACCCAGCACAGAGGCACTAACACACGCAAACATAGACAACACAGAGACACTAACACACACACACACCCAGCACAGAGACACTAACGCACACACCCACACCCAGCACAGAGACACTAACACACACACACAGACCGCACAGAGACACTCACCCAGCACAGACACACACACACACACACACACACACACAGACAGCACAGAGACACTAACACACACACACACAGACAGCACAGACACTCAACCAGCACAGAGACATTAACACACACACACAGAGACAGCACAGAGACACTCACCCTGCACAGAGACACTAACACACACACACACAGAGCATAGAGACACACACCCAGCACTTAGACACTAACACCCACACACACACACAGACAGCACAGAGACACTCACCCAGCACAGACACACACACACACACAGACAGCACAGAGACACTAACACACACACACACACAGACAGCACATATACACTCACACAGCACAGAGACACTAACACACACACACACAGACAGCACAGACACTCAACCAGCACAGTGACACTAAGACACACACAGACAGCACAGAGACACACACCCAGCACAGAGGCACTAACACCCACACACACACAGACAGCACAGAGACACTGACCCAGCACAGACACACACACTCTCACACAGACAGCACAGAGACACTAACACACACACAAACACACACACACACACACAGCACATATACACTCACACAGCACAGAGACACTAACACACACACACACAGACTGCACAGAGACAGTCACCCAGCACAGAGATACTATCACACACCCAGCACAGAGACACTAACACACACACACACACACAAACACAGCACAGAGACTCACACACAGCACAGAGACACTATCACACTAACACACACACACACACACACACACACAGGACAGAGACTCACACCCAGCACAGAGACACTAACACACACAAACACACCCAGCACAGAGACACTAACACACACACACACACACACACACACACCCAGCACAGAGACACTAACACACACACACACACACACACACACACACACACCCAGCACAGAGACACTAACACACACACACACACAGACACACACAGACAGCACAGAGACACTCACCAGGCTCAGCGACACTAACACACACACACTCACATCCAGCCCAGAAACACTAACACACACACCTACAGACAGCACAGAGGCACTCATCCAGCACAGAGACACTCACCCAGCACCCAGCACAGAGACACTAACACACACGCACACACAGACAGCACAGAGACACTCACCCAGCACAGGCACACACACACACAAACCGACAGCACAGAGACACTAACACACTCACACACACACACACACACACACACACAGACAGCACACATACACTCACACAGCACAGAGACACTAACACACACACACACAGACAGCACAGACACTCAACCAGCACAGAGACACTAACACACACACACACAGACAGCACAGACACTCAACCAGCACAGAGACACTAACACACACACACACAGACAGCACAGACACTCAACAAGCACAGAGACACTAACACACACACACACAGACAGCACAGAGAGAATCATCTAGCACAGAGACACTAACACACACACACATAGACAGCACAGAGACACTAACACACGCACACACAGACAGCACAGAGACACACACCCTGCACAGAGAAACTAACACACACACACAGACAGCACAGAGACACTCACCCAGCACAGAGACACTAACTCACGCACACTAACAGCACAGAGACACTGACACACAGAAAGCACAGACAGAACAGAGACACTCACCCAGCACAGAGACACTAACACACACACACCCAGCACAGAGACACTAACACACACACACACAGACACACACAGACAGCACAGAGACACTCACCAGGCTCAGCGACACTAACACACACACACACACATCCAGCCCAGAAACACTAACACACACACCTACAGACAGCACAGAGGCACTCACCCAGCTCAGAGACACTCACCCAGCACCCAGCACAGAGACTTAACACACACGCACACACAGACAGCACAGAGACACTCACCCAGCACAGACACACACACACACACACACACACACACACACACAGACAGCACAGAGACACTAACACACACACACACACACACACACACAGACAGCACAGATACACTCACACAGCACAGAGACACTAACACACACACAGACAGACAGCACAGACACTCAACCAGCACAGAGACACTAACACACACACACACAGACAGCACAGACACTCAACCAGCACAGAGACACTAACACACACACACAAACAGACAGCACAGACACTCAACAAGCACAGAGACACTAACACACGCACACACAGACAGCACAGAGACACTCACCCAGCACAGAGACACTAACACACGCACACTAACAGCACAGAGACACTGACACACAGAAAGCACAGACAGAACAGAGACACTCACCCACCACAGAGACACTAACACACACACACCCAGCACAGAGACACTAACACACACACACACAGACACACACAGACAGCACAGAGACACTCACCAGGCTCAGCGACACTAACACACACACACACACATCCAGCCCAGAAACACTAACACACACACCTACAGACAGCACAGAGGCACTCACCCAGCTCAGAGACACTCACCCAGCACCCAGCACAGAGACTTAACACACACGCACACACAGACAGCACAGAGACACTCACCCAGCACAGACACACACACACACACACACACGCACACACACACACACAGACAGCACAGAGACACTAACACACACACACACACACACACACACACACAGACAGCACAGATACACTCACACAGCACAGAGACACTAACACACACACAGACAGACAGCACAGACACTCAACCAGCACAGAGACACTAACACACACACACACAGACAGCACAGACACTCAACCAGCACAGAGACACTAACACACACACACAAACAGACAGCACAGACACTCAACAAGCACAGAGACACTAACACACGCACACACAGACAGCACAGAGACACACACCCAGCACAGAGACACTAACACACATAGACACAGCACAGAGACTCACACCCAGCACAGAGACACTAACACACACACACAGACAGCACAGAGACACTCACCCAGCACAGAGACACTAACACACGCACACTAACAGCACAGAGACACTGACACACAGAAAGCACAGACAGAACAGAGACACTCACCCAGCACAGAGACACTAACACACACACACACACAGACTGCACATATACACTCACACAGCACAGAGACACTAACACACGCACACACAGACAGCACAGAGTCACTCACCCTGCACAGAGACACTAACACACACACACAGACAGCACAGAGACACTCACCCAGCACAGAGACACTAACACACGCACACTAACAGCACAGAGACACTGACACACAGAAAGCACAGACAGAACAGAGACACTCACCCAGCACAGAGACACTAACACACACACACACACAGACTGCACAGAGACACTCACCCAGCACAGAGACACGAACACACACACAGAAAGCACAGACAGCACTGACACTCACCCAGCACAGAGATACTAACAAACACACACACAGACAGCACAGAGACACTCACGCAGCACAGAGACACTAACACACACACACACAGACGGCACAGAGACACTCACGCAGCACAGAGAGACTAACACACACACACACACACATACAGATAGCACAGAGACACTCACCCAGCACAGAGACACTAACACACACAAACACACACACACACACACAGACAGCGCAGAGATACTCACCCAGCACAGAGACACTATCACACACACACAGCAAAGAGACTCACACTCAGCACAGAGACACTAACACACACACACACACACACACACACAGCACCAAGACTCACACCCAGCACAGAGACACTAACACACACACACACCCAGCACAGAGACACTAACACACACACACACACCCAGCACAGAGACACTAACACACACACACACACACACACACACACACACAGCACCGAGACTCACACCCAGCACAGAGGCAATAACACACACACACACACCCAGCGCTGAGACACTAACACACACAAACACACAGCACAGAGACACTCACCCAGCACAGAGGCACTAACACACGCAAACATAGACAACACAGAGACACTAACACACACACACACCCAGCACAGAGACACTAACGCACACACCCACACCCAGCACAGAGACACTAACACACACACACAGACCGCACAGAGACACTCACCCAGCACAGACACACACACACACACACACACACACACACACACACAGACAGCACAGAGACACTAACACACACACACACAGACAGCACAGACACTCAACCAGCACAGAGACATTAACACACACACACAGAGACAGCACAGAGACACTCACCCTGCACAGAGACACTAACACACACACACACAGAGCATAGAGACACACACCCAGCACTTAGACACTAACACCCACACACACACACAGACAGCACAGAGACACTCACCCAGCACAGACACACACACACACACAGACAGCACAGAGACACTAACACACACACACACACAGACAGCACATATACACTCACACAGCACAGAGACACTAACACACACACACACAGACAGCACAGACACTCAACCAGCACAGTGACACTAAGACACACACAGACAGCACAGAGACACACACCCAGCACAGAGGCACTAACACCCACACACACACAGACAGCACAGAGACACTGACCCAGCACAGACACACACACTCTCACACAGACAGCACAGAGACACTAACACACACACAAACACACACACACACACACAGCACATATACACTCACACAGCACAGAGACACTAACACACACACACACAGACTGCACAGAGACAGTCACCCAGCACAGAGATACTATCACACACCCAGCACAGAGACACTAACACACACACACACACACAAACACAGCACAGAGACTCACACACAGCACAGAGACACTATCACACTAACACACACACACACACACACACACACAGGACAGAGACTCACACCCAGCACAGAGACACTAACACACACAAACACACCCAGCACAGAGACACTAACACACACACACACACACACACACACACCCAGCACAGAGACACTAACACACACACACACACACACACACACACACACACACCCAGCACAGAGACACTAACACACACACACACACACAGACACACACAGACAGCACAGAGACACTCACCAGGCTCAGCGACACTAACACACACACACTCACATCCAGCCCAGAAACACTAACACACACACCTACAGACAGCACAGAGGCACTCATCCAGCACAGAGACACTCACCCAGCACCCAGCACAGAGACACTAACACACACGCACACACAGACAGCACAGAGACACTCACCCAGCACAGGCACACACACACACAAACCGACAGCACAGAGACACTAACACACTCACACACACACACACACACACACACACACAGACAGCACACATACACTCACACAGCACAGAGACACTAACACACACACACACAGACAGCACAGACACTCAACCAGCACAGAGACACTAACACACACACACACAGACAGCACAGACACTCAACCAGCACAGAGACACTAACACACACACACACAGACAGCACAGACACTCAACAAGCACAGAGACACTAACACACACACACACAGACAGCACAGAGAGAATCATCTAGCACAGAGACACTAACACACACACACATAGACAGCACAGAGACACTAACACACGCACACACAGACAGCACAGAGACACACACCCTGCACAGAGAAACTAACACACACACACAGACAGCACAGAGACACTCACCCAGCACAGAGACACTAACTCACGCACACTAACAGCACAGAGACACTGACACACAGAAAGCACAGACAGAACAGAGACACTCACCCAGCACAGAGACACTAACACACACACACCCAGCACAGAGACACTAACACACACACACACAGACACACACAGACAGCACAGAGACACTCACCAGGCTCAGCGACACTAACACACACACACACACATCCAGCCCAGAAACACTAACACACACACCTACAGACAGCACAGAGGCACTCACCCAGCTCAGAGACACTCACCCAGCACCCAGCACAGAGACTTAACACACACGCACACACAGACAGCACAGAGACACTCACCCAGCACAGACACACACACACACACACACACACACACACACACACACACAGACAGCACAGAGACACTAACACACACACACACACACACACACACACACAGACAGCACAGATACACTCACACAGCACAGAGACACTAACACACACACAGACAGACAGCACAGACACTCAACCAGCACAGAGACACTAACACACACACACACAGACAGCACAGACACTCAACCAGCACAGAGACACTAACACACACACACAAACAGACAGCACAGACACTCAACAAGCACAGAGACACTAACACACGCACACACAGACAGCACAGAGACACACACCCAGCACAGAGACACTAACACACATAGACACAGCACAGAGACTCACACCCAGCACAGAGACACTAACACACACACACAGACAGCACAGAGACACTCACCCAGCACAGAGACACTAACACACGCACACTAACAGCACAGAGACACTGACACACAGAAAGCACAGACAGAACAGAGACACTCACCCAGCTCAGGGACACTAACACACACACACACACAGACTGCACATATACACTCACACAGCACAGAGACACTAACACACGCACACACAGACAGCACAGAGTCACTCACCCTGCACAGAGACACTAACACACACACACAGACAGCACAGAGACACTCACCCAGCACAGAGACACTAACACACGCACACTAACAGCACAGAGACACTGACACACAGAAAGCACAGACAGAACAGAGACACTCACCCAGCACAGAGACACTAACACACACACACACAGACTGCACAGAGACACTCACCCAGCACAGAGACACGAACACACACACAGAAAGCACAGACAGCACTGACACTCACCCAGCACAGAGATACTAACAAACACACACACAGACAGCACAGAGACACTCACGCAGCACAGAGACACTAACACACACACACACAGACGGCACAGAGACACTCACGCAGCACAGAGACACTAACACACACACACACACACACACACAGATAGCAAAGAGACACTCACCCAGCACAGAGACACTAACACACACAAACACACACACACACACACACAGACAGCGCAGAGATACTCACCCAGCACAGAGACACTATCACACACACACAGCAAAGAGACTCACACTCAGCACAGAGACACTAACACACACACACACACACACACACACACAGCACCAAGACTCACACCCAGCACAGAGACACTAACACACACACACACCCAGCACAGAGACACTAACACACACACACACACACCCAGCACAGAGACACTAACACACACACACACACACACACACACACACACAGCACCGAGACTCACACCCAGCACAGAGGCAATAACACACACACACACACCCAGCGCTGAGACACTAACACACACACACACACAGCACAGAGACACTCACCCAGCACAGAGGCACTAACACACGCAAACATAGACAACACAGAGACACTAACACACACACACACCCAGCACAGAGACACTAACGCACACACCCACACCCAGCACAGAGACACTAACACACACACACAGACCGCACAGAGACACTCACCCAGCACAGACACACACACACACACACACACACACACACACACACAGACAGCACAGAGACACTAACACACACACACACAGACAGCACAGACACTCAACCAGCACAGAGACATTAACACACACACACAGAGACAGCACAGAGACACTCACCCTGCACAGAGACACTAACACACACACACACAGAGCATAGAGACACACACCCAGCACTTAGACACTAACACCCACACACACACACAGACAGCACAGAGACACTCACCCAGCACAGACACACACACACACACAGACAGCACAGAGACACTAACACACACACACACACAGACAGCACATATACACTCACACAGCACAGAGACACTAACACACACACACACAGACAGCACAGACACTCAACCAGCACAGTGACACTAAGACACACACAGACAGCACAGAGACACACACCCAGCACAGAGGCACTAACACCCACACACACACAGACAGCACAGAGACACTGACCCAGCACAGACACACACACTCACACAGACAGCACAGAGACACTAACACACACACAAACACACACACACACACACAGCACATATACACTCACACAGCACAGAGACACTAACACACACACACACACAGACAGCACAGAGACAGTCACCCAGCACAGAGATACTATCACACACCCAGCACAGAGACACTAACACACACACACACACACAAACACAGCACAGAGACACACACAGCACAGAGACACTATCACACTAACACACACACACACACACACACACACAGGACAGAGACTCACACCCAGCACAGAGACACTAACACACACAAACACACCCAGCACAGAGACACTAACACACACACACACACACACACACACACACACCCAGCACAGAGACACTAACACACACACACACACACACACACACACACACACACACACACACACACACACACACCCAGCACAGAGACACTAACACACACACACACACAGAGACACACACAGACAGCACAGAGACACTCACCAGGCTCAGCGACACTAACACACACACACACACATCCAGCCCAGAAACACTAACACACACACCTACAGACAGCACAGAGGCACTCATCCAGCACAGAGACACTAACACACACGCACACACAGACAGCACAGAGACACTCACCCAGCACAGGCACACACACACACACACACACACACACAAACCGACAGCACAGAGACACTAACACACTCACACACACACACACACACACACACACACAGACAGCACACATACACTCACACAGCACAGAGACACTAACACACACACAGCCAGACAGCACAGACACTCAACCAGCACAGAGACACTAACACACACACACACAGACAGCACAGACACTCAACCAGCACAGAGACACTAACACACACACACACAGACAGCACAGACACTCAACAAGCACAGAGACACTAACACACACACACACAGACAGCACAGAGAGAATCATCTAGCACAGAGACACTAACACACACACACATAGACAGCACAGACACTCAACAAGCACAGAGACACTAACACACGCACACACAGACAGCCCAGAGACACACACCCAGCACAGAGACACTAACACACATAGACGCAGCACAGAGACTTACACCCAGCACAGAGACACCAACACACACACACACACATACCCAGCACAAAGTCACTCACCCAGCACAGAGACACTAACACACACACACACACACACCCCCAGCATATAGACACTCACCCAGCACAGGCACACACACACACACACACACACACACACAAACCGACAGCACAGAGACACTAACACACTCACACACACAGACACACACACACACACACACACAGACAGCACACATACACTCACCCAGCACAGAGACACTAACACACACACAGCCAGACAGCACAGACACTCAACCAGCACAGAGACACTAACACACACACACACAGACAGCACAGACACTCAACCAGCACAGAGACACTAACACACACACACACAGACAGCACAGACACTCAACAAGCACAGAGACACTAACACACACACACACAGACAGCACAGAGACAATCATCTAGCACAGAGACACTAACACACACACACATAGACAGCACAGACACTCAACAAGCACAGAGACACTAACACACACAAACACAGACAGCACAGAGACAATCATCTAGCACAGAGACACTAACACACGCACAAACAGACAGCACAGAGACACACACCCAGCACAGAGACACTAACACACATAGACACAGCACAGAGACTTACACCCAGCACAGAGACACTAACACACACACACACACACACACACACACACACACAATCCCAGCACAGAGACACTCACCCAGCAAAGAGACACTAACACACACACACACACATACCCAGCACAGAGTAACTCACCCAGCACAGAGACACTAACACACACACACACACACACCCCCAGCATATAGACACTCACCCAGCACAGAGACATTAACACACAGACACACACACACACACACACACAGACAACACAGAGACACTCACCCAGCACAGAGACACTAACACACACTCACACACACACACACACACACACACACACACAGACGTCATATAGACACTCACCCAGCACAGAGACAGTAACACACACACACACCCAGCACAGAGAGTCACACGCAGCACAGAGACACTAACACACGCACACACACACACACACACAGCACAGAAACTCACATCCAGCACAGAGACACTAACACACACACACACACCCAGCACAGAGACACTAAGCACACACACACACACACACACACACACACACAGCAAAGAGACTCACACACAGCACAGAGACACTATCACACTAACATACAAACACACACACACACACACAGCACAGAAACTCACACCCAGCTCAGAGACACTAACAGACACACACACACCCAGCACAGAGACACTAACACACACACACACACACACACACCCAGCACAGAGACACTAACACACACACAAACACACAGACACACACAGACAGCACAGAGACACTCACCAGGCTCAGCGACACTAACACACACACAGACACATCCAGCACAGAAACACTAACACACACACCTACAGACAGCACAGAGGCACTCACCCAGCTCAGAGACACTCACCCAGCACCCAGCACAGAGACACTAACACACACGCACACACAGACAGCACAGAGACACTCACCCAGCACAGACACACACACACACACACACACACACACAGACAGCACAGAGACACTAACACACACACACACACACAGTCACACAGACAGCACAGAGACACTCACCCAGCACAGAGACACTAACACACACACACACACAGCACATATACACTCACACCCAGCACAGCGACACTAACACACACACACACACACACAGCACAGAGACTCACACCCAGCACAGAGACACTAACACACACGCCCACACAGACAGCACAGAGACACTCACCCAGCACAGACACACACACACACACACACACACACACACACACAGACAGCACAGAGACACTAACACACACAGACACACATACTCACACAGACAGCACATATACACTCACAGAGCACAGAGACACTAACACACACACATTGACAGACAGCACAGACACTCAACCAGCACAGAGATACTAACACACACACAGACAGACTGCACAGACTCTCCACCAGCACAGAGACACTAACACACACACAGACAGACAGCACAGACACTCAACCAGCACAGAGACATTAACACACACACACACAGACAACACAGAGACACTCACCCTGCACAGAGACACTAACACACACACACAGAGAGCACAGAGACACACACCCAGCACAGAGACACTAACACACACACACACAGAGCACAGAGACACACACCCAGCACAGAGACACTCACCCAGCACAGACACACACACACACACACACACACACACACACAGACAGCACAGAGACACTAACACACACACACACAGACATCACAGACACTCAACCATCACAGAGACATTAACACACACACACAGACAGCACAGAGACAATCATCTAGCACAGAGACACTAACACACGCACACACAGACAGCACAGAGACACACACCCATCACAGAGACACTAACACACATAGACACAGCACAGAGACTTACACCCAGCACAGAGACACTAACACACACACACACACACACACACACACACAATCCCAGCACAGAGACACTCACCCAGCACAGAGACACTAACACACACACACACACATACCCAGCACAGAGTCACTCACCCAGCACAGAGACACTAACACACACACACACACACCCCCCCAGCATATAGACACTCACCCAGCACAGGCACACACACACACACACACACACACAAACCGACAGCACAGAGACACTAACACACTCACACACACAGACACACACACACACACACACACAGACAGCACACATACACTCACCCAGCACAGAGACACTAACACACACACAGCCAGACAGCACAGACACTCAACCAGCACAGAGACACTAACACACACAGACACAGACAGCACAGACACTCAACCAGCACAGAGACACTAACACACACACACACAGACAGCACAGACACTCAACAAGCACAGAGACACTAACACACACACACACAGACAGCACAGAGACAATCATCTAGCACAGAGACACTAACACACACACACATAGACAGCACAGACACTCAACAAGCACAGAGACACTAACACACACAAACACAGAGAGCACAGAGACAATCATCTAGCACAGAGACACTAACACACGCACACACAGACAGCACAGAGACACACACCCAGCACAGAGACACTAACACACATAGACACAGCACAGAGACTTACACCCAGCACAGAGACACTAACACACACACACACACACACACACACACACACACAATCCCAGCACAGAGACACTCACCCAGCAAAGAGACACTAACACACACACACACACATACCCAGCACAGAGTCACTCACCCAGCACAGAGACACTAACACACACACACACACACACCCCCAGCATATAGACACTCACCCAGCACAGAGACATTAACACACAGACACACACACACACACACACAGACAGCACAGAGACACTCACCCAGCACAGAGACACTAACACACACACACACACACACACACACACACACACACACACACACAGACGTCATATAGACACTCACCCAGCACAGAGACAGTAACACACACACACACCCAGCACAGAGAGTCACACGCAGCACAGAGACACTAACACACGCACACACACACACACAGCACAGAAACTCACACCCAGCACAGAGACACTAACACACACACGCACTGCACAGAAACTCACACCCAGCACAGAGACACTAACACACACACACACACCCAGCACAGAGACACTAAGCACACACACACACACACACACACACACACACACACACACACACAGCAAAGAGACTCACACACAGCACAGAGACACTATCACACTAACATACAAACACACACACACACACACAGCACAGAAACTCACACCCAGCTCAGAGACACTAACACACACACACACACCCAGCACAGAGACACTAACACACACACACACACACACACACCCAGCACAGAGACACTAACACACACACAAACACACAGACACACACAGACAGCACAGAGACACTCACCAGGCTCAGCGACACTAACACACACACAGACACATCCAGCACAGAAACACTAACACACACACCTACAGACAGCACAGAGGCACTCACCCAGCTCAGAGACACTCACCCAGCACCCAGCACAGAGACACTAACACACACGCACACACAGACAGCACAGAGACACTCACCCAGCACAGACACACACACACACACACACACACACAGACAGCACAGAGACACTAACACACACACACACACACAGTCACACAGACAGCACAGAGACACTCACCCAGCACAGAGACACTAACACACACACACACACAGCACATATACACTCACACCCAGCACAGCGACACTAACACACACACACACACAGCACAGAGACTCACACCCAGCACAGAGACACTAACACACACGCCCACACAGACAGCACAGAGACACTCACCCAGCACAGACACACACACACACACACACACACACACACACACACACACACACAGACAGCACAGAGACACTAACACACACACACACACACATACTCACACAGACAGCACAGAGACACTCACCCAGCACAGACACACACACACACACACACACACACACAGACAGCACAGAGACACTAACACACACACACAGACATCACAGACACACAACCATCACAGAGACATTAACACACACACACAGACAGCACAGAGACAATCATCTAGCACAGAGACACTAACACACGCACACACAGACAGCACAGAGACACACACCCATCACAGAGACACTAACACACATAGACACAGCACAGAGACTTACACCCAGCACAGAGACACTAACACACACACACACACACACACACACACAATCCCAGCACAGAGACACTCACCCAGCACAAAGACACTAACACACACACACACACATACCCAGCACAGAGTCACTCACCCAGCACAGAGACACTAACACACACACACACACACACCCCCAGCATATAGACACTCACCCAGCACAGAGACATTAACACACACACACACACACACACACACACACACACATAGACAGCACAGAGACACTCACCCAGCACAGAGACAGTAACACACACACACACACACAGCACAGAAACTCACACCCAGCACAGAGACACTGACACACACACGCACACAGCACAGAGACGCTCACCCAGCAGGGAGACTGTAACACACACACACAGACAGCACAGAGACTCACACCCAGCACAGAGACACTAACACACACACACACACCCAGCACAGAGACACTAACACACACACACACACACACACCTAGCACAGAGTCACTAACACACACACACACACACCTACAGACAGCACAGAGACACTCACCCAGCTCAGAGACACTCACCCAGCACCCAGCACAGAGACACTAACACACACGCACACACAGACAGCACAGAGACACTCACCCAGCACAGACACACACACACACACACACACTCACACAGACAGCACAGAGACACTCACCCAGCACAGAGACACTAACACACACACACACAGCACAGAGACTCACACCCAGCACAGCGACACTAACACACAAACACACACAGCACAGAGACTCACACCCAGCACAGAGACACTAACACACACACACACACATACACACACACACACACACACACACACACAGACAGGCAGCACATATACACTCACACAGCACAGAGACACTAACACACACACAGACAGACAGCACAGATACTCAACCAGCACAGAGACACTAACACACACACAGACAGCCCAGACACGCAAACAGCACAGAGACACTAACACACACGCCCACACAGACAGCACAGAGACACTCACCCAGCACAGACACACACACACACACACACACACACACACACACAGACAGCACAGAGACACTAACACACACACACACACACATACTCACACAGACAGCACATATAGACTCACAGAGCACAGAGACACTAACACACACACAGACAGACAGCACAGACACTCAACCAGCACAGAGATACTAACACACACACAGACAGACTGCACAGACTCTCCACCAGCACAGAGACACTAACACACACACAGACAGACAGCACAGACACTCAACCAGCACAGAGATACTAACACACTCACACCAAGACAGCACAGAGACACTCACCTAGCACAGAGTCACTAACACACACACACACACACACACAGACAGCACAGAGACACTCACCCAGCACAGAGACACTAACACACATACACACACACACACACCCCCAGCATATAGACACTCACCCAGCACAGAGACATTAACACACATACACACACACACACACAGACAGCACAGAGACACTCACCCAGCACAGAGACACTAACACACACACACACACACACACACACACACACATAGACGTCATATAGACACTCACCCAGCACAGAGACAGTAACACACACACACACCCAGCACAGAGACTCACACGCAGCACAGAGACACTAACACACGCACACACACACACACAGCACAGAAACTCACACCCAGCACAGAGACACTAACACACACACACACACAGACACACACAGACAGCACAGAGACACTCACCAGGCTCAGCGACACTAACACACACACAGACACATCCAGCACAGAAACACTAACACACACACCTACAGACAGCACAGAGGCACTCACCCAGCTCAGAGACACTCACCCAGCACCCAGCACAGAGACACTAACACACACGCACACACAGACAGCACAGAGACACTCACCCAGCACAGACACACACACAAACACACACACACACAGACAGCACAGAGACATTCACCCAGCACAGAGACACTAACACACACACACACACAGCACAGAGACTCACACCCAGCACAGCGACACTAACACACACACACACACAGCACAGAGACTCACACACAGCACAGAGACACTAACACACACACAGACAGCCCAGACACGCAAACAGCACAGAGACACTAACACACACGCACACACAGACAGCACAGAGACACTCACCCAGCACAGACACACACACACACACACACACACACGCACACAGCAAAGAGACACTAACACACACACACACACACACACATACTCACACAGACAGCACAGAAACACTCACAGAGCACAGAGACACTAACACACACACAGACAGACAGCACAGACACTCAACCAGCACAGAGATACTAACACACACACAGACAGACTGCACAGACTCTCCACCAGCACAGAGACACTAACACACACACACACAGACAGCACAGACACTCAACCAGCACAGAGACATTAACACACACACACACAGACAACACAGAGACACTCACCCTGCACAGAGACACTAACACACACACACAGAGAGCACAGAGACTCACACCCAGCACAGAGACACTAACACACACACACACACATACACACACACACACACACACACACACACAGACAGACAGCACATATACACTCACACAGCACAGAGACACTAACACACACACAGACAGACAGCACAGATACTCAACCAGCACAGAAACACTAACACACACACAGACAGCCCAGACACGCAAACAGCACAGAGACACTAACACACACGCACACACAGACAGCACAGAGACACTCACCCAGCACAGACACACACACACACACACACACACACACACACAGACAGCACAGAGACACTAACACACACACACACACACACATACTCACACAGACAGCACAGAAACACTCACAGAGCACAGAGACACTAACACACACACAGACAGACAGCACAGACACTCAACCAGCACAGAGATACTAACACACACACAGACAGACTGCACAGACTCTCCACCAGCACAGAGACACTAACACACACACACACAAACAGCACAGACACTCAACCAGCACAGAGATACTAACACACTCACACCAAGACAGCACAGAGACACTCACCTAGCACAGAGTCACTAACACACACACACACACACACACAGACAGCACAAAGACACTAACACACACACACACACATACCCAGCACAGAGTCACTCACCCAGCACAGAGACACTAACACACACACACACACACACACCCCCAGCATATAGACACTCACCCAGCACAGAGACATTAACACACACACACACACACACACACACATAGACAGCACAGAGACACTCACCCAGCACAGAGACAGTAACACACACACACACACACACACACAGCACAGAAACTCACACCCAGCACAGAGACACTAACACACACACGCACACAGCACAGAGACACTCACCCAGCAGAGAGACTGTAACACACACACATAGACAGCACAGAGACTCACACCCAGCACAGAGACACTAACACACACACACACACCCAGCACAGAGACACTAACACACACACACACACACACACACACACAGCACAGAGACTCACACACAGCACAGAGACACTATCACAGTAACATACAAACACACACACACACACAGCACAGAGACTCACACCCAGCACAGAGACACTAACACACACACACACACCCAGCACAGAGACACTAACACACACACACACACACACACACACCCAGCACAGAGACACTAACACACACACAAACACACAGACACACACAGACAGCACAGAGACACTCACCAGGCTCAGCGACACTAACACACACACAGACACATCCAGCACAGAAACACTAACACACACACCTACAGACAGCAGAGAGGCACTCACCCAGCTCAGAGACACTCACCCAGCACCCAGCACAGAGACACTAACACACACACACACACAGACAGCACAGAGACACTCACCCAGCACAGACACACACACACACACACACACACAGAGTCAGCACAGAGACACTAACACACACACACACAGACAGCACAGACACTCAACCATCACAGAGACATTAACACACACACACAGACAGCACAGAGACAATCATCTAGCACAGAGACACTAACACACGCACACACAGACAGCACAGAGACACACACCCATCACAGAGACACTAACACACATAGACACAGCACAGAGACTTACACCCAGCACAGAGACACTAACACACACACACACACACACACACACACAATCCCAGCACAGAGACACTCACCCAGCACAAAGACACTAACACACACACACACACATACCCAGCACAGAGTCACTCACCCAGCACAGAGACACTAACACACACACACACACACACCCCCAGCATATAGACACTCACCCAGCACAGAGACATTAACACACACACACACACACACACACACACACACACACAAAGACAGCACAGAGACACTCACCCAGCACAGAGACAGTAACACACACACACACACACACACAGCACAGAAACTCACACCCAGCACAGAGACACTAACACACACACGCACACAGCACAGAGACACTCACCCAGCAGAGAGACTGTAACACACACACACAGACAGCACAGAGACTCACACCCAGCACAGAGACACTAACACACACACACACACCCAGCACAGAGACACTAACACACACACACACACACACACACACAGCACAGAGACTCACACACAGCACAGAGACACTATCACAGTAACATACACACAAACACACACACACACAGCACAGAGACTCACACCCAGCACAGAGACACTAACACACACACACACACCCAGCACAGAGACACTAACAAACACACACACACACACACACCCAGCACAGAGACACTAACACACACACAAACACACACAGACAGCACAGAGACACTCACCAGGCTCAGCGACACTAACACACACACAGACACATCCAGCACAGAAACACTAACACACACACCTACAGACAGCACAGAGACACTCACCCAGCACAGAGACACTAACACACACACACACACAGCACAGAGACTCACACCCAGCACAGCGACACTAACACACACACACACACAGCACAGAGACTCACACCCAGCACAGAGACACTAACACACACACACACACATACACACACACACACACACACACACACAGACAGACAGCACATATACACTCACACAGCACAGAGACACTATCACACACACAGACAGACAGCACAGATACTCAACCAGCACAGAGACACTAACACACACACAGACAGCCCAGACACGCAAACAGCACAGAGACACTAAGACACACGCACACACAGACAGCACAGAGACACTCACCCAGCACAGACACACACACACACACACACACACACACAGACAGCACAGAGACACTAACACACACACACACACACACACACACATACTCACACAGACAGCACATATAGACTCACAGAGCACAGAGACACTAACACACACACAGACAGACAGCACAGACACTCAACCAGCACAGAGATACTAACACACACACAGACAGACTGCACAGACTCTCCACCAGCACAGAGACACTAACACACACACAGACAGACAGCACAGACACTCAACCAGCACAGAGATATTAACACACTCACACCAAAACAGCACAGAAACACTCACCTAGCACAGAGTCACTAACACACACACACACACACACACAGACAGCACAGAGACACTCACCCAGCACAGAGACACTAACACACACACACACACACACACCCCCAGCATATAGACACTCACCCAGCACAGAGACATTCACACACACACACACACACACACACACACAGACAGCACAGAGACACTCACCCAGCACAGAGACACTAACACACACACACACACACACACACACACACATAGACGTCATATAGACACTCACCCAGCACAGAGACTTTAACATACACACACACCCAGCACAGAGACTCACACGCAGCACAGAGACACTAACACACGCACACACACACACACAGCACAGAAACTCACACCCAGCACAGAGACACTAACACACACACGCACACAGCACAGAGACACTCACCCAGCAGAGAGACTCTAACACACACACACAGACTGCACAGAGACTCACACCCAGCACAGAGACACTAACACACACACACACACACCCAGCACAGAGACACTAACGCACACACACACACACACACACACACACAGCACAGAGACTCACACACAGCACAGAGACAATATCACACTAACATACACACACACACACACACACACAGCACAGAGACTCACACCCAGCACAGAGACACTAACACACACACACACACCCAGCACAGAGACACTAACACACACACACACACACACACACCCAGCACAGAGACACTAACACACACACAAACACACAGACACACACAGACAGCACAGAGACACTCACCAGGCTCAGCGACACTAACACACACACAGACACATCCAGCACAGAAACACTAACACACACACCTACAGACAGCACAGAGGCACTCACCCAGCTCAGAGACACTCACCCAGACCCAGCACAGAGACACTAACACACACGCACACACAGACAGCACAGAGACACTCACCCAGCACAGACACACACACACACACAAACACACACACACACACACAGACATCACAGAGACACTAACACACACACACACACACATACTCACACAGACAGCACATATAGACTCACAGAGCACAGAGACACTAACACACACACAGACAGACAGCACAGACACTCAACCAGCACAGAGATACTAACACACACACAGACAGACTGCACAGACTCTCCACCAGCACAGAGACACTAACACACACACAGACAGACAGCACAGACACTCAACCAGCACAGAGATACTAACACACTCACACCAAGACAGCACAGAGACACTCACCTAGCACAGAGTCACTAACACACACACACACACACACACACAGACAGCACAGAGACACTCACCCAGCACAAAGACACTAACACACACACACACACATACCCTGCACAGAGTCACTCACCCAGCACAGAGACACTAACACACACACACACACACACACACACCCCCAGCATATAGACACTCACCCAGCACAGAGACAGTAACACACACACAAACACACACACACACACACACACACACACACACACACATAGACAGCACAGAGACACTCACCCAGCACAGAGACAGTAACACACACACACACACACACACACAGCACAGAAACTCACACCCAGCACAGAGACACTGACACACACACGCACACAGCACAGAGACGCTCACCCAGCAGAGAGACTGTAACACACACACACAGACAGCACAGAGACTCACACCCAGCACAGAGACACTAACACACACACACACACCCAGCACAGAGACACTAACACACACACACACACACACACCCAGCACAGAGACACTAA
>NC_054502.1:2673031-2705457 GCF_017639515.1 Carcharodon carcharias
CACAGACACACACAGACAGCACAGAGACACTAACACACACACACACACAGACAGCACATATACATTCACACAGCACAGAGACAATAACACACACACACACAGACAGCACAGAGACAGTCACCCAGCACAGAGATACTAACTCACAGACAGCACAGAGACACTCACCCAGCACAGAGACACTAACACAAACGCACACACAGACAGCACAGAGACACTCACCCAGCACAGAGACACGAACACACACACACACAGACAGCACAGAGACTCACACCCAGCACAGAGACACTAACACACATGCACACACAACCAGCACAGAGACACTAACACACACACACAAACACACACACACAGCACAGAGACTCGCACACAGCACAGAGACAATATCACACTAACACACACACACACACACACACACACACACACACAGGACAGAGACTCACACCCAGCACAGAGACACTAACACACACACACACACCCAGCACAGAGACACTAACACACACACACACACACCCAGCACAGAGACACTAACACACACACACACAAACACACAGCACGGAGACACTCACCAGGCTCAGCGACACTAACACACACACACACATCCAGCCCAGAAACACTAACACACACACCTACAGACAGCACAGAGGCACTCACCCAGCTCAGAGACACTCACCCAGCACCCAGCACAGAGACATTAACACACACACGCACACACAGACAGCACAGAGACACTCACCCAGCACAGACACACACACACACACACACACACACACACACACACAGACAGCACAGAGACACTAACACACAGACACACACACACACACACACAAACACACACACACACACACACACAGACAGCACATATACACTCACACAGCACAGAGTCACTAACACACACACAGACAGACAGCACATACACTCAACCAGCACAGAGACACTAACACACACACACACAGACAGCACAGACACTCAACCAGCACATAGACACTAACACACACACACACAGACAGGACAGACACTCAACAAGCACAGAGACACTAACACACACACACACACAGACAGCACAGAGTTAATCACATAGCACAGAGACACTAACACACACACACACAGACAGCACAGACACCCAACCAGCACAGAGACACTAACACACACACACACAGACAGCACAGAGACACACACCCTGCACAGAGACAATAACACACACACACACACAGACAGCACAGAGACACTCACCCAGCACAGACGCACACACACACACACACACACACACACACACAGACAGCACAGAGACACTAACACACACACGCACAGACATCACAGACACTTAACCAGCACTGTGACACTAACACACACACACAGACAGCACACAGACACCCACCCAGCACAGAGACACTAACACACACACACTAACAGCACAGAGACACTGACACACAGAAAGCACAGACAGCACAGAGACACTCACCCTGCACAGAGGCACTAACACACACACACACGGACAGCACAGAGACTCTCACGCAGCACAGAGACACTAACACACACACACACAGACAGCACAGAGACACTCACCCAGCACAGAGACACTAACACACCCACACACACACACACAGACAGCACAGAGACACTCACCCAGCACAGCGACACTAACACACACACACAGCACAGAGATTCACACCCAGCACAGGGACACTAACACACACACACACACACACACACACACACACACACACGCACACACACACACACACAGCACAGAGACTCACACCCAGAACTGAGACACTAACACACACTCACACAGACAGCACAGAGACTCTCACCCAGCACAGAGACACTAACACACACACACACACACACACACACAGCACAGAGACTCACACCCAGCACAGAGACACTAACACACACACACACACAGCACAGAGACTCACACCCAGAACAGAGACACTAACACACACACACACACACACAAACACACACACACACACACACACACACACACACACAATCCCAGCACAGAGACACTCACCCAGCACAGAGACTCTAACACACACACCCACACACACAGACAGCACAGAGACACTCACCAAGCTCAAAGACACTAGCACACACACACACACATACCCAGCACAGAGTCACTCACCCAGCACAGAGACACTAACACACACACTCACCCAGCACAGAGACACTAACACACACTCACACACACACACACACAGACAGCACAGAGACACTCACCCAGCACAGAGACACTAACACACACACACACCCACACACACACACAGACGTCATTTAGACACTCACCCAGCACAGAGACAGTAACACACACACACACACCCAGCACAGAGACTCACACGCAGCACAGAGACACTAACACACGCACAAACACAGAGCACAGAGACTCACACCCAGCACAGAGACACTAACACACACACACACACACACACACACACACAGCACAGAAACTCACACCAAGCACAGCGACACTAACACACACACACACAGCACAGAGACACTCACCCAGCACAGAGACACTAACACACACACACAGAGAGCACAGAGACTCACACCCAGCACAGAGACACTAACACACATGCACACACACCCAGCACAGAGACACTAACACACACACACACACACACACACACACAGCACAGAGACTCACACACAGCACAGAGACACTATCACACTAACACACACACACACACACACACACAGCACAGAGACTCAACCCAGCTCAGAGACACTAACACACACACACACACCCAGCACAGAGACACTAACACACACGCACACACACACACACCCAGCACAGAGACACTAACAGACACACCCACCCAGCACAGAGACACTAACAAACACACACACACTCACCCAGCTCAGAGACACAAACACACACACACACACACAGACATCACAGACACTTAACCAGCACACAGACACTCACCCAGCACAGAGACACTAACACACACACACTAACAGCACAGAGACACTGACACACAGAAAGCACAGACAGCACAGAGACACTCACCCTGCACAGAGACACTAACACACACACACAGACAGCACAGACTGCACTGACACTCACCCAGCTCAGAGACTTTAACACACACACACACAGACAGCACAGAGACACACATGCAACACAGAGACACTAACACACACACACACGGACAGCACAGAGACACTCACCCAGCACAGAGACACTAACACACACACACACACACACACACACACACACACACAGCACAGAGACTCACACCCAGCACTGAGACACTAACACACACACACTCAGACAGCACAGAGACACTCACCCAGCACAGAGACACTAACACACACACAAACACAGCACAGAGAATCACACCCAGCACAGAGACACTAACACACACACACACACACACACACACACAGACATCACAGACACTTAACCAGCACAGAGACACTAACACACACACACAGACAGCACACAGACACTCACCCAGCACAGAGACACTAACACACACACACTAACAGCACAGAGACACTGACACACAGAAAGCACAGACAGCACAGAGACACTCACCCTGCACAGAGACACTAACACACACACACAGACAGCACAGACTGCACTGACACTCACCCAGCACAGAGACTCTAACACACACACACACAGACAGCACAGAGACACACACGCAACACAGAGACACTAACACACACATACACGGACAGCACAGAGACACTCACCCAGCACAGAGACACTAACACACACACACACACACACACACACACACACACACACACACACAGCACAGAGACTCACACCCAGCACTGAGACACTAACACACACACACTCAGACAGCACAGAGACACTCACCCAGCACAGAGACACTAACACACACACACACACAGCACAGAGACTCACACCCAGCACAGAGACACTAACACACACACACATACACACACAATGCCAGCACAGAGACACTCACCCAGCACAGAGACACTAACACACACACACACACACACAGACGGCACAGAGACACTCAACCAGCTCAGAGACACTAACACACACACACACACATACCCAGCACAGAGTCACTCACCCAGCACAGAGACACTAACACACACACACACACACACACACACACACACACACACCCAGCACATAGACACTCACCCAGCACAGAGACATTAACACACACACACACACACACACACACACACACAGACAGCACAGAGACACTCCCCCAGCACAGAGACACTAACACACACACACACACACACACACACAGCACAGAAACTCAGACCCAGCACAGAGACACTAACACACACTCACACAGCACAGAAACTCACACCCAGCACAGGGACACTAACACACACACACACACACACACACTCACACAGCACAGAGACTCACACCCAGCACAGAAACACTAACACACACACACACACCCAGCACAGCGATACTCACCCAGCACAGAGACACTAACACACAGACACCCAGCACAGAGACACTAACATACATGCACACATAGATAGCACAGAGACACTCAGCCAGCACAGAGACACTAACAGACAGACACACACACACACACAGCACAGAGACACACAGCACAGAGACACTAACACACGCGCACACACCCAGCACAGAGACTCACACGCAGCACAGAGACACTAACAGACACACTCAAGACAGCACAGAGACTCTCACCCAGCACAGAGACACTAACACACACACACAGCACAGAGACTCGCACCCAGCACAGAGACACTAACACACACACACACACACACACACACACACAAAGACAGCAAGAGACATCACCCAGCACAGAGACACTAACGCACACACACACACACACACACACACAGACAGCACAGAGACACTCACCCAGCAGAGAGACACTAACACACACACACACCCAGCACAGAGACTCACACGCAGCACAGAGACACTAACACACACACACACACACACATACACACACACACCCAGCACAGAGACACTAATACACACACACACACAGCACAGAAACTCACACCCAGCACAGGGACACTAACACACACACACACACACACACACACACACTCACACAGCACAGAGACTCACACCCAGCACAGAAACACTAACACACACACACACACCCAGCACAGCGATACTCACCCAGCACAGAGACACTAACACACAGACACCCAGCACAGAGACACTAACATACATGCACACATAGATAGCACAGAGACACTCACCCAGCACAGAGACACACAGCACAGAGACACTAACACACACACACACACCCAGGACAGAGACTCACACGCAGCACAGAGACACTAACACACACACTCAAGACAGCACAGAGACTCTCACCCAGCACAGAGACACTAACACACACACACAGCACAGAGACTCGCACCCAGCACAGAGACACTAACACACACACACACACACACACACACAGACAGCAAGAGACATCACCCAGCACAGAGACACTAACGCACACATACACACACACACACACAGACAGCACAGAGACACTCACCCAGCAGAGAGACACTAACACACACACACACACAGCACAGAGACTCACACGCAGCACAGAGACACTAACACACACACACACAGACAGCACAGAGACTCACACCCAGCACAGAGACACTAACACACACACACACAGCACAGAGACTCACACCCAGCACAGAGACAATAACACACACACATACACACAGCACAGAGACTACACCCAGCACATAGACACTAACACACACACACACACACACACACAATCCCAGCACAGAGACACTCACCCAGCACAGAGACACTAACACACTCACACACACACACAGACAGCACAGAGACACTCACCCAGCTCAGAGACACTAACACACACACACACACACACACACACACACACACACACAATCCCAGCACAGAGACACTCACCCAGCACAGAGACACTAACACACTCACACACACACACAGACAGCACAGAGACACTCACCCAGCTCAGAGACACTAACACACACACACACACACACACACACACACACACACACACACACACACACACACAGCACAGAGACACTCACCCAGCACAGAGACACTAACACACACACACACACACACACACACACACACACAGACAGCACAGAGACACTCACCCAGCACAAAGACACTAACACACAGACACACACACACACACACCCAGTACAGAGTCACTCACCCAGCACAGAGACACTAAAACACACACACACACAGAGAAACTCATCCAGCACAGAGACACTAACACACACACACACACACACAGACAGCACAGAGACACTCACCCAGCACAGAGACACTAACACACACACACACACAGCACAGAGACTCACACGCAGCACAGAGACACTAACACACACACACACAGACAGCACAGAGACTCACACCCAGCACAGAGACACTAACACACACACACACAGCACAGAGACTCACACCCAGCACAGAGACAATAACACACACACATACACACAGCACAGAGACTACACCCAGCACATAGACACTAACACACACACACACACACACACACACACACACACACACAATCCCAGCACAGAGACACTCACCCAGCACAGAGACACTAACACACTCACACACACACACAGACAGCACAGAGACACTCACCCAGCTCAGAGACACTAACACACACACACACACACACACACACACACACACACACACACACACACACACACACAGCACAGAGACACTCACCCAGCACAGAGACACTAACACACACACACACACACACACACACACACAGACGTCATATAGACACCCACCCAGCACAGAGACAGTAACACACACACACACCCAGCAAAGAGACTCACACGCAGAACAGAGACACTAACACACGCACAAACACATAGCACAGAGACTCACACCCAGCACAGAGACACTAACACACACACACACACACACACACAGCACAGAAACTCACACCCAGCACAGAGACACTAACACACACACACACAGCACAGAGACACTCACCCAGCACAGAGACACTAACACACACACACAGACAGCACAGAGACTCACACCCAGCACAGAGACACTAACAGACATGCACACACACCTAGCACAGAGACACTAACACACACACACACAGCACAGAGACTCACACACAGCTCAGAGACACTATCACACTAACACACACACACACACACACACACACACACACACAGCACAGAGACTCACACCCAGCACAGAGACACTAACACACACACACACACCCAGCACAGAGACACTAACACACATACACATAGCACAGAGACTACACCCAGCACAGAGACACTAACACACACACACACACACACACACAATCCCAGCACAGAGACACTCACCCAGCACAGAGACACTAACACACTCACACACACACACACAGACAGCACAGAGACACTCACCCAGCTCAGAGACACTAACACACACACACACACATACCCAGCACAGAGTCACTCACCCAGCACAGAGACACTAACACACACACACACACACACACACACACACCCAGCACATAGACACTCACCCAGCACAGAGACATTAACACACACACACACACACACACACACACACACAGACAGCACAGAGACACTCACCCAGCACAGAGAAACTAACACACACACACACACACACACACACAGACGTCATATAGACACCCACCCAGCACAGAGACAGTAACACACACACACACCCAGCACAGAGTCTCACATGCAGCACAGAGACACTAACACACGCACAAACACATAGCACAGAGACTCACACCCAGCACAGAGACAGTAATACACACACACCCAGCACAGGGACACTAACACACACACACACACACACACACACACACACACACATACACACACCCAGCACAGAAACACTAACACACACACGTACAGACAGCACAGAGGCACTCACCTAGCTCAGAGACACACACCCAGCACCCTGCACAGAGACAATAACACACACGCACACACAGACAGCACAGAGACACTCACCCAGCACAGACACACACACACACACACACACTCAGACTGCACAGAGACACTAACACACACACACACACAGAGACAGCACATATACACTCACACAGCACTGAGACACTAACACACACACAGACAGACAGCACAGACACTCAACAACGACAGAGACACTAACACACACACACACAGACAGCACAGACACTCAACCAGCACAGAGACACTAACACACACACACACAGACAGCACAGACACTCAACCAGCACAGAGATACTAACACACACACACACAGACAGCACAGAGACACTCACCTAGCACAGAGACACTAACACAAACACACACACACAGACAGCACAGAGACACTCACCCAGCACAGACACACACACACACACACACACACACAGCACAGACACACTCACAGAGCACAGAGACACTAACACACACACACACAGACAGCACAGACACTCAACCAGCACAGAGACACTAAGACACACACAGACAGCACAGAGACACACGCCCAGCACAGAGACACTAACACACACACACACACACACACACACACACAGCACATATACATTCACACAGCACAGAGACACTAACACACACACACACAGACAGCACAGAGACAGTCACCCAGCACAGAGATACTAACACACAGACAGCACAGAGACACTCACCCAGCACAGAGACACTAACACAAACGCACACACAGACAGCACAGAGACACTCACACAGCACAGAGACACGAACACACACACACACAGACAGCACAGAGACTCACACCCAGCACAGAGACACTAACACACATGCACACACACCCAGCTCAGAGACACTAACACACACACACAAACACACACACACAGCACAGAGACTCGCACACAGCAAAGAGACACTATCACACTAACACACACACACACAGACACACAGGACAGAGACTCACACCCAGCACAGAGACACTAACACACACACACACACCCAGCACAGAGACACTAACACACACAAACACACACCCAGCACAGAGACACTAACACACACACACAAACACACAGACAGCACAGAGACACTCACCAGGCTCAGCGACACTAACACACACACACACATCCAGCCCAGAAACACTAACACACACACCTACAGACAGCACAGAGGCACTCACCCAGCACAGAGACACTAAAACACACACACACACAGAGAAACTCATCCAGCACAGAGACACTAACACACACACACACACACACAGACAGCACAGAGACACTCACCCAGCACAGAGACACTAACACACACACACACACAGCACAGAGACTCACACGCAGCACAGAGACACTAACACACACACACACAGACAGCACAGAGACTCACACCCAGCACAGAGACACTAACACACACACACACAGCACAGAGACTCACACCCAGCACAGAGACAATAACACACACACATACACACAGCACAGAGACTACACCCAGCACATAGACACTAACACACACACACACACACACACACACACACACACACAATCCCAGCACAGAGACACTCACCCAGCACAGAGACACTAACACACTCACACACACACACAGACAGCACAGAGACACTCACCCAGCTCAGAGACACTAACACACACACACACACACACACACACACACACACACACACACACACACACACACACACAGCACAGAGACACTCACCCAGCACAGAGACACTAACACACACACACACACACACACACACACACACAGACGTCATATAGACACCCACCCAGCACAGAGACAGTAACACACACACACACCCAGCAAAGAGACTCACACGCAGAACAGAGACACTAACACACGCACAAACACATAGCACAGAGACTCACACCCAGCACAGAGACACTAACACACACACACACACACACACACACAGCACAGAAACTCACACCCAGCACAGAGACACTAACACACACACACACAGCACAGAGACACTCACCCAGCACAGAGACACTAACACACACACACAGACAGCACAGAGACTCACACCCAGCACAGAGACACTAACAGACATGCACACACACCTAGCACAGAGACACTAACACACACACACACAGCACAGAGACTCACACACAGCTCAGAGACACTATCACACTAACACACACACACACACACACACACACACACACACACAGCACAGAGACTCACACCCAGCACAGAGACACTAACACACACACACACACCCAGCACAGAGACACTAACACACATACACATAGCACAGAGACTACACCCAGCACAGAGACACTAACACACACACACACACACACACACAATCCCAGCACAGAGACACTCACCCAGCACAGAGACACTAACACACTCACACACACACACACAGACAGCACAGAGACACTCACCCAGCTCAGAGACACTAACACACACACACACACATACCCAGCACAGAGTCACTCACCCAGCACAGAGACACTAACACACACACACACACACACACACACACACCCAGCACATAGACACTCACCCAGCACAGAGACATTAACACACACACACACACACACACACACACACACACAGACAGCACAGAGACACTCACCCAGCACAGAGAAACTAACACACACACACACACACACACACACAGACGTCATATAGACACCCACCCAGCACAGAGACAGTAACACACACACACACCCAGCACAGAGTCTCACATGCAGCACAGCGACACTAACACACGCACAAACACATAGCACAGAGACTCACACCCAGCACAGAGACAGTAATACACACACACCCAGCACAGGGACACTAACACACACACACACACACACACACACACACACACATACACACACCCAGCACAGAAACACTAACACACACACGTACAGACAGCACAGAGGCACTCACCTAGCTCAGAGACACACACCCAGCACCCTGCACAGAGACAATAACACACACGCACACACAGACAGCACAGAGACACTCACCCAGCACAGACACACACACACACACACACACTCAGACTGCACAGAGACACTAACACACACACACACACAGAGACAGCACATATACACTCACACAGCACTGAGACACTAACACACACACAGACAGACAGCACAGACACTCAACAACGACAGAGACACTAACACACACACACACAGACAGCACAGACACTCAACCAGCACAGCGACACTAACACACACACACACAGACAGCACAGACACTCAACCAGCACAGAGATACTAACACACACACACACAGACAGCACAGAGACACTCACCTAGCACAGAGACACTAACACAAACACACACACACAGACAGCACAGAGACACTCACCCAGCACAGACACACACACACACACACACACACACAGCACAGACACACTCACAGAGCACAGAGACACTAACACACACACACACAGACAGCACAGACACTCAACCAGCACAGAGACACTAAGACACACACAGACAGCACAGAGACACACGCCCAGCACAGAGACACTAACACACACACACACACACACACACACAGCACATATACATTCACACAGCACAGAGACACTAACACACACACACACAGACAGCACAGAGACAGTCACCCAGCACAGAGATACTAACACACAGACAGCACAGAGACACTCACCCAGCACAGAGACACTAACACAAACGCACACACAGACAGCACAGAGACACTCACACAGCACAGAGACACGAACACACACACACACAGACAGCACAGAGACTCACACCCAGCACAGAGACACTAACACACATGCACACACACCCAGCTCAGAGACACTAACACACACACACAAACACACACACACAGCACAGAGACTCGCACACAGCAAAGAGACACTATCACACTAACACACACACACACAGACACACAGGACAGAGACTCACACCCAGCACAGAGACACTAACACACACACACACACCCAGCACAGAGACACTAACACACACAAACACACACCCAGCACAGAGACACTAACACACACACACAAACACACAGACAGCACAGAGACACTCACCAGGCTCAGCGACACTAACACACACACACACATCCAGCCCAGAAACACTAACACACACACCTACAGACAGCACAGAGGCACTCACCCAGCTCAGAGACACTCACCCAGCACCCAGCACAGAGACATTAACACACACACACGCACACACAGACAGCACAGAGACACTAGCACACAGACACACACACACACACACACACACACACACACAGACAGCACATATACACTCACACAGCACAGAGACACTAACACACACACAGACAGACAGCACAGACACTCAACCAGCACAGAGACACTAACACACACACACAGACAGCACAGACACTCAACAAGCACAGAGACACTAACACACACACACACAGACAGCACAGAGTCAATCACATAGCACAGAGACACTAACACACACACACACAGACAGCACAGACACCCAACCAGCACAGAGACACTAACACACGCACACACAGACAGCACAGAGACACGCACCCAACACAGAGACACTAACACACACACACACACAGACAGCACAGAGACACTCACCCAGCACAGACGCACACACACACACACACACACACACACACACAGACAGCACAGACACTTAACCAGCACTGTGACACTAACACACACACACAGACAGCACACAGACACCCACCCAGCACAGAGACACTAACACACACACACTAACAGCACAGAGACACTGACACACAGAAAGCACAGACAGCACAGAGACACTCACCCTGCACAGAGACACTAACACACACACACAGAGACAGCACAGAGACACTCACGCAGCACAGAGACACTAACACACACACACACAGACAGCACAAAGACACACACCCAGCACAGAGACACTAACACACCCAGACACACACACACAGACAGCACAGAGACACTCACCCAGCACAGCGACACTAACACACACACACAGCACAGAGATTCACACCCAGCACAGGGACACTAACACACACACACACACACACACACACACGCACACACACGCAGCACAGAGACTCACACCCAGAACTGAGACACTAACACACACTCACACAGACAGCACAGAGACTCTCACCCAGCACAGAGACACTAACACACACACACACACACACACAGCACAGAGACTCACACCCAGCACAGAGACACTAACACACACACACACAGCACAGAGACTCACACCCAGCACAGAGACACTAACACACACACACACACACACACACACACACACACACACACACACACACAATCCCAGCACAGAGACACTCACCCAGCAGAGACTCTAACACACACACCCACACACACAGACAGCACAGAGACACTCACCAAGCTCAGAGACACTAACACACACACACACACACATACCCAGCACAGAGTCACTCACCCAGCACAGAGACACTAACACACACACACACACACACACACACACACACACACACACACACACACACACACACACACACACACACACACACACACACAATCCCAGCACAGAGACACTCACCCAGCAGAGACTCTAACACACACACACACACACACAGACAGCACAGAGACACTCACCCAGCACAGAGACACTAACACACACACACACACACACACACACACAGACGTCATTTAGACACTCACCCAGCACAGAGACAGTAACACACACACACACACCCAGCACAGAGACTCACATGCAGCACAGAGACACTAACACACACACAAACACATAGCAGAGACTCACACCAAGCACAGAGACGCTTACACACACACACACACACACACACACACACACACAGCACAGAAACTCACACCAAGCACAGCGACACTAACACACACACACACACAGCACAGAGACACTCACCCAGCACAGAGACACTAACACACACACACAGACAGCACAGAGACTCACACCCAGCACAGAGACACTAACACACATGCACACACACCCAGCACAGAGACACTAACACACACACACACACACACACACAGCACAGAGACTCACACCCAGCACAGAGACACTAACACACACACACCCAGCACAGAGACACTAACACACACACACGCACACACAGTACAGAGACACTAACACACACACACACACAGACACACACAGACAGCACAGAGACACTCACCAGGCTCAGCGACACTAACACACACACACACATCCAGCACAGAAACACTAACACACACACCTACAGACAGCTCAGAGGCACTCACCCAGCTCAGAGACACTCACCCAGCACCCAGCACAGAGACTTAACACACACACACACACAGACAGCACAGAGACATTCACCCAGCACAGACACACACACACACAGACAGCACAGAGACACTAACACACACACAGACAGACAGCACAGACACTCAACCAGCACAGAGACACTAACACACACACACACAGACAGCACAGAGACAATCACCTAGCACAGAGACACTAACACACACACACACACAGACAGCACAGAGACACACACCCTGCACAGAGACACTAACACACACACACACACAGACAGCACAGAGACACTCACCCAGCACAGACACACAAACACACACACACACACAGCACAGAGACACTAACACACACACACACAGACACACAGGACAGAGACTCACACCCAGCACAGAGACACTAACACACACACACACACCCAGCACAGAGACACTAACACACACAAACACACACCCAGCACAGAGACACTAACACACACACACAAACACACAGACAGCACAGAGACACTCACCAGGCTCAGCGACACTAACACACACACACACATCCAGCCCAGAAACACTAACACACACACCTACAGACAGCACAGAGGCACTCACCCAGCTCAGAGACACTCACCCAGCACCCAGCACAGAGACATTAACACACACACACGCACACACAGACAGCACAGAGACACTAGCACACAGACACACACACACACACACACACACACACACACAGACAGCACATATACACTCACACAGCACAGAGACACTAACACACACACAGACAGACAGCACAGACACTCAACCAGCACAGAGACACTAACACACACACACAGACAGCACAGACACTCAACAAGCACAGAGACACTAACACACACACACACAGACAGCACAGAGTCAATCACATAGCACAGAGACACTAACACACACACACACACCCAGCACAGAGACACTAACGCGCGCGCACACACACACACACACACACACACACACACACACACACACACACACAATCCCAGCACAGAGACACTCACCCAGCACAGAGACACTAACACACTCACACACACACACAGACAGCACAGAGACACTCCCCCAGCTCAGAGACACTAACACACACACACACACACACACACACACACACACACACACACACACACACACACACAGCACAGAGACACTCACCCAGCACAGAGACACTTACACACACACACACACACACACACACACACACAGACAGCACAGAGACACTCACCCAGCACAAAGACACTAACACACAGACACACACACACACACACCCAGTACAGAGTCACTCACCCAGCACAGAGACACTAAAACACACACACACACAGAGAAACTCATCCAGCACAGAGACACTAACACACACACACACACACACAGACAGCACAGAGACACTCACCCAGCACAGAGACACTAACACACACACACACACAGCACAGAGACTCACACGCAGCACAGAGACACTAACACACACACACACAGACAGCACAGAGACTCACACCCAGCACAGAGACACTAACACACACACACACAGCACAGAGACTCACACCCAGCACAGAGACAATAACACACACACATACACACAGCACAGAGACTACACCCAGCACATAGACACTAACACACACACACACACACACACACACACACACACACACACACACACACACACACACACAATCCCAGCACAGAGACACTCACCCAGCACAGAGACACTAACACACTCACACACACACACAGACAGCACAGAGACACTCACCCAGCTCAGAGACACTAACACACACACACACACACACACACACACACACACACACACACACACACACACACACACACACACACACAGCACAGAGACACTCACCCAGCACAGAGACACTAACACACATACACACACACACACACACAAAGACGTCATATAGACACCCACCCAGCACAGAGACAGTAACACACACACACACCCAGCAAAGAGACTCACACGCAGAACAGAGACACTAACACACGCACAAACACATAGCACAGAGACTCACACCCAGCACAGAGACACTAACACACACACACACACACACACACAGCACAGAGACACTCACCCAGCACAGAGACACTAACACACACACACAGACAGCACAGAGACTCACACCCAGCACAGAGACACTAACACACATGCACACACACCTAGCACAGAGACACTAACACACACACACACAGCACAGAGACTCACACACAGCTCAGAGACACTATCACACTAACACACACACACACACACACACACACACACACACACAGCACAGAGACTCACACCCAGCACAGAGACACTAACACACACACACACACCCAGCACAGAGACACTAACACACATACACATAGCACAGAGACTACACCCAGCACAGAGACACTAACACACACACACACACACACACAATCCCAGCACAGAGACACTCACCCAGCACAGAGACACTAACACACTCACACACACACACACAGACAGCACAGAGACACTCACCCAGCTCAGAGACACTAACACACACACACACACATACCCAGCACAGAGTCACTCACCCAGCACAGAGACACTAACACACACACACACACACACACACACACACCCAGCACATAGACACTCACCCAGCACAGAGACATTAACACACACACACACACACACACACACACACACAGACAGCACAGAGACACTCACCCAGCACAGAGAAACTAACACACACACACACACACACACACACACACACAGACGTCATATAGACACCCACCCAGCACAGAGACAGTAACACACACACACACCCAGCACAGAGTCTCACATGCAGCACAGAGACACTAACACACGCACAAAACATAGCACAGAGACTCACACCCAGCACAGAGACAGTAATACACACACACCCAGCACAGGGACACTAACACACACACACACACACACACACACACACACACACATACACACACCCAGCACAGAAACACTAACACACACACGTACAGACAGCTCAGAGGCACTCACCTAGCTCAGAGACACTCACCCAGCACCCAGCACAGAGACACTAACACACACGCACACACAGACAGCACAGAGACACTCACCCAGCACAGACACACACACACACACACACACTCAGACTGCACAGAGACACTAACACACACACACACACAGAGACAGCACATATACACTCACACAGCACTGAGACACTAACACACACACAGACAGACAGCACAGACACTCAACAACGACAGAGACACTAACACACACACACACAGACAGCACAGACACTCAACCAGCACAGCGACACTAACACACACACACACAGACAGCACAGACACTCAACCAGCACAGAGATACTAACACACACACACACAGACAGCACAGAGACACTCACCTAGCACAGAGACACTAACACAAACACACACACACAGACAGCACATAGACACTCACCCAGCACAGACACACACACACACACACACACACACACAGCACAGACACACTCACAGAGCACAGAGACACTAACACACACACACACAGACAGCACAGACACTCAACCAGCACAGAGACACTAAGACACACACAGACAGCACAGAGACACACGCCCAGCACAGAGACACTAACACACACACACACACACACACACACAGCACATATACATTCACACAGCACAGAGACACTAACACACACACACACAGACAGCACAGAGACAGTCACCCAGCACAGAGACACTAACACAAACGCACACACAGACAGCACAGAGACACTCACACAGCACAGAGACACGAACACACACACACACAGACAGCACAGAGACTCACACCCAGCACAGAGACACTAACACACATGCACACACACCCAGCTCAGAGACACTAACACACACACACAAACACACACACACAGCACAGAGACTTGCACACAGCAAAGAGACACTATCACACTAACACACACACACACAGACACACAGGACAGAGACTCACACCCAGCACAGAGACACTAACACACACACACACACCCAGCACAGAGACACTAACACACACAAACACACACCCAGCACAGAGACACTAACACACACACACAAACACACAGACAGCACAGAGACACTCACCAGGCTCAGCGACACTAACACACACACACACATCCAGCCCAGAAACACTAACACACACACCTACAGACAGCACAGAGGCACTCACCCAGCTCAGAGACACTCACCCAGCACCCAGCACAGAGACATTAACACACACACACGCACACACAGACAGCACAGAGACACTAGCACACAGACACACACACACACACACACACACACACACACAGACAGCACATATACACTCACACAGCACAGAGACACTAACACACACACAGACAGACAGCACAGACACTCAACCAGCACAGAGACACTAACACACACACACAGACAGCACAGACACTCAACAAGCACAGAGACACTAACACACACACACACAGACAGCACAGAGTCAATCACATAGCACAGAGACACTAACACACACACACACAGACAGCACAGACACCCAACCAGCACAGAGACACTAACACACGCACACACAGACAGCACAGAGACACGCACCCAACACAGAGACACTAACACACACACACACACAGACAGCACAGAGACACTCACCCAGCACAGACGCACACACACACACACACACACACACACAGACAGCACAGACACTTAACCAGCACTGTGACACTAACACACACACACAGACAGCACACAGACACCCACCCAGCACAGAGACACTAACACACACACACTAACAGCACAGAGACACTGACACACAGAAAGCACAGACAGCACAGAGACACTCACCCTGCACAGAGACACTAACACACACACACAGAGACAGCACAGAGACACTCACGCAGCACAGAGACACTAACACACACACACACAGACAGCACAAAGACACACACCCAGCACAGAGACACTAACACACCCAGACACACACACACAGACAGCACAGAGACACTCACCCAGCACAGCGACACTAACACACACACACAGCACAGAGATTCACACCCAGCACAGGGACACTAACACACACACACACACACACACACACACACGCACACACACGCAGCACAGAGACTCACACCCAGAACTGAGACACTAACACACACTCACACAGACAGCACAGAGACTCTCACCCAGCACAGAGACACTAACACACACACACACACACACACAGCACAGAGACTCACACCCAGCACAGAGACACTAACACACACACACACAGCACAGAGACTCACACCCAGCACAGAGACACTAACACACACACACACACACACACACACACACACACACACACACACACACACAATCCCAGCACAGAGACACTCACCCAGCAGAGACTCTAACACACACACCCACACACACAGACAGCACAGAGACACTCACCAAGCTCAGAGACACTAACACACACACACACACACATACCCAGCACAGAGTCACTCACCCAGCACAGAGACACTAACACACACACACACACACACACACACACACAGACAGCACAGAGACACTCACCCAGCACAGAGACACTAACACACACACACACACACACACACACACACAGACGTCATTTAGATACTCACCCAGCACAGAGACAGTAACACACACACACACACCCAGCACAGAGACTCACATGCAGCACAGAGACACTAACACACACACAAACACATAGCAGAGACTCACACCAAGCACAGAGACGCTTACACACACACACACACACACACACACACACAGCACAGAAACTCACACCAAGCACAGCGACACTAACACACACACACACACAGCACAGAGACACTCACCCAGCACAGAGACACTAACACACACACACAGACAGCACAGAGACTCACACCCAGCACAGAGACACTAACACACATGCACACACACCCAGCACAGAGACACTAACACACACACACACACACACACACACAGCACAGAGACTCACACCCAGCACAGAGACACTAACACACACACACCCAGCACAGAGACACTAACACACACACACGCACACACAGTACAGAGACACTAACACACACACACACACAGACACACACAGACAGCACAGAGACACTCACCAGGCTCAGCGACACTAACACACACACACACATCCAGCTCAGAAACACTAACACACACACCTACAGACAGCTCAGAGGCACTCACCCAGCTCAGAGACACTCACCCAGCACCCAGCACAGAGACTTAACACACACGCACACACAGACAGCACAGAGACATTCACCCAGCACAGACACACACACACACAGACAGCACAGAGACACTAACACACACACAGACAGACAGCACAGACACTCAACCAGCACAAAGACACTAACACACACACACACAGACAGCACAGAGACAATCACCTAGCACAGAGACACTAACACACACACACACACAGACAGCACAGAGACACACACCCTGCACAGAGACACTAACACACACACACACACAGACAGCACAGAGACACTCACCCAGCACAGACACACAAACACACACACACACACAGCACAGAGACACTAACACACACACACACACACAGACATCACAGACACTTAACCAGCACACAGACACTCACCCAGCACAGAGACACTAACACACACACACTAACAGCACAGAGACACTGACACACAGAAAGCACAGACAGCACAGAGACACTCACTCTGCACAGAGACACTAACACACACACACACAGACAGCACAGACTGCACTGACACTCACCCAGCACAGAGACTCTAACACACACACACACAGACAGCACAGAGACACACACGCAACACAGAGACACTAACACACACACACACATGGACAGCACAGAGACACTCACCCAGCACAGAGACACTAACACACACACACACACAGCACAGAGACTCACACCCAGCACAGAGACACTAACACACACACACACACACAGACATCACAGACACTTAACCAGCACAGAGACACAAACACACACACACAGACAGCACACAGACACACCCAGCAAAGAGACACTAACACACACACACTAACAGCACAGAGACACTGACACACAGAAAGCACAGACAGCACAGAGACACTCACCCTGCACAGAGACACTAACACACACACACAGACAGCACAGACTGCACTGACACTCACCCAGCACAGAGACTCTAACACACACACACACAGACAGCACAGAGACACACACGCAACACAGAGACACTAACACACACACACACGGACAGCACAGAGACACTCACCCAGCACTGAGACACTAACACACACACACTCAGACAGCACAGAGACACTCACCCAGCACAGAGACACTAACACACACACAAACACAGCACAGAGACTCACACCCAGCACAGAGACACTAACACACACACACATACACACACAATCCCAGCTCAGGGACACTCACCCAGCACAGAGATACTAACACACACACACACACACACACACACACACACACACACACACACACACACACACACACACACACACACACACACCCAGCACATAGACACTCACCCAGCACAGGGACATTAACACACACACACACACACACACACACACACACACACACAGACAGCACAGAGACACTCCCCCAGCACAGAGACGCTAACACACACACACACCCAGCACAGAGACTCACACTCAGCACAGAGACACTAACACACACACACACACACAGCACAGAACCTCAGACCCAGCACAGAGACACTAACACACACACACACAGCACAGAAACTCACACCCAGCACAGGGACACTAACACACACACACACACACACACACAGCACGGAGACTCACACCCAGCACAGAAACACTAACACACACACACACACCCAGCATAGCGATACTCACCCAGCACAGAGACACTAACACACAGACACCCAGCACAGAGACACTAACATACATGCACACATAGATAGCACAGAGACACTCAGCCAGCACAGAGACACTAACAGACACACACACACACACACACAGCACAGAGACACACAGCACAGAGACACTAACACACGCACACACACCCAGCACAGAGACTCACACGCATCACAGAGACACTAACACACACACTCAAGACAGCACAGAGAATCTCACCCAGCACAGAGACACTAACACACACACACAGCACAGAGACTCGCACCCAGCACAGAGACACTAACACACACACACACACACACACACACACAGACAGCAAGAGACATCACCCAGCACAGAGACACTAACGCACACACACACACACACACACACACACAGACAGCACAGAGACACTCACCCAGCAGAGAGACACTAACACACACACACAGCACAGAGACTCACACGCAGCACAGAGACACTAACACACACACACACAGACAGCACAGAGACTCACACCCAGCACAGAGACACTAACACACACACACACAGCACAGAGACTCACACCCAGCACAGAGACAATAACACACACACAAACACACAGCACAGAGACTCACACCCAGCACAGAGACACTAACACACATACACACAGCACAGAGACTACACCCAGCACATAGAAACTAACACAAACACACACACAATCCCAGCACAGAGACACTCACCCAGCACAGAGACACTAACACACTCACACACAGACACAGGCAGCACAGAGACACTCACCCAGCTCAGAGACACTAACACACACACACACACATACCCAGCACAGAGTCACTCACCCAGCACAGAGACACTAACACACACACACACACACCCAGCACATAGACACTCACCCAGCACAGAGACATTAACACACACACACACACACACACACACACACACACACACACACACACACACACACACACACAGACAGCACAGAGACACTCACCCAGCACAGAGACACTAACACACACACACACACACACACACACACACGCACGGACGTCATATAGACACCCACCCAGCACAGAGACAGTAACACACACACACACCCAGCAAAGAGACTCACACGCAGCACAGAGACACTAACACACGCACAAACACATAGCACAGAGACTCACACCCAGCACAGAGACACTAACACACACACACACACACAGCACAGAAACTTACACCCAGCACAGAGACACTAACACACACACACAGACAGCACAGAGACTCACACCCAGCACAGAGACACTAACACACACACACACAGCACAGAGACTCACACACAGCTCAGAGACACTATCACACTAACACACACACACACACACACACAGCACAGAGACTCACACCCAGCACAGAGACACTAACACACACACACACACCCAGCACAGAGACACTAACACACACACACACACACACACACCCAGCACAGAGACACTAACACACACACACACACACAGACACACACAGACAGCACAGAGACACTCACCAGGCTCAGCGACACGAAGACACACACACACACATCCAGCACAGAAACACTAACACACACACCTACAGACAGCACAGAGGCACTCACCCAGCTCAGAGACACTCACCCAGCACCCAGCACAGAGACATTAACACACACGCACACACAGACAGCACAGAGACATTCACCCAGCACAGACACACACACACACACACACACACACAGACAGACAGCACAGAGACACTAACACACACACACACACACACAGACAGAACATATACACTCACACAGCACAGAGACACTAACACACACACAGACAGACAGCACAGACACTCAACCAGCACAGAGACACTAACACACACACACACGGACAGCACAGAGACAATCACCTAGCACAGAGACACTAACACACACACACAAACACACACAGCACAGAGACTCACACCCAGCACTGAGACACTAACACACACACACTCAGACAGCACAGAGACACTCACCCAGCACAGAGACACTAACACACACACACACAGCACAGAGACTCACACCCAGCACAGAGACACTAACACACACACACACACACACACACACAGATGCCACATAGACACTCAACCAGCTCAGAGACACTAACAAACACACACACACTACCCAGCACAGAGTCACTCACCCAGCACAGAGACACTAACACACACACACACACACACACACACACACACACACACACACACACACACACACACACACACACCCAGCACATAGACACTCACCCAGCACAGAGACATTAACACACACACACACACACACACACACACACACACACAGACAGCACAGAGACACTCCCCCAGCACAGAGACACTAACACACACACACACCCAGCACAGAGACTCACACTCAGCACAGAGACACTAACACACACACACACAGCACAGAAACTCACACCCAGCACAGGGACACTAACACACACACACACACACACACACACACAGCACAGAGACTCACACCCAGCACAGAAACACTAACACACACACACACACCCAGCACAGCGATACTCACCCAGCACAGAGACACTAACACACAGACACCCAGCACAGAGACACTAACAGACACACACGCACACACACACAGCACAGAGACACACAGCACAGAGACACTAACACACGCACACACACCCAGCACAGAGACTCACACGCAGCACAGAGACACTAACACACACACTCAAGACAGCACAGAGACTCTCACCCAGCACAGAGACACTAACACACACACACAGCACAGAGACTCGCACCCAGCACAGAGACACTAACACACACACACACACACACACACACACACACACAGACAGCAAGAGACATCACCCAGCACAGAGACACTAATGCACACACACACACACACATACACACAGACAGCACAGAGACACTCACCCAGCAGAGAGACACTAACACACACACACACACAGCACAGAGACTCACACGCAGCACAGAGACACTAACACACACACACACAGACAGCACAGAGACTCACACCCAGCACAGAGACACTAACACACACACACACAGCACAGAGACTCACACCCAGCACAGAGACAATAACACACACACAAACACACAGCACAGAGACTCACACCCAGCACAGAGACACTAACACACACACACACACACACACACACAATCCCAGCACAGAGACACTCACCCAGCACAGAGACACTAACACACTCACACACACACGCAGACAGCACAGAGACACTCACCCAGCTCAGAGACACTAACACACACACACACATACCCAGCACAGAGTCACTCACCCAGCACAGAGACACTAACACACACACACACACACACCCAGCACATAGACACTCACCCAGCACAGAGACATTAACACACACACACACACAAACACACACACAGACGTCATATAGACACCCACCCAGCACAGAGACAGTAACACACACACACACCCAGCAAAGAGACTCACACGCAGCACAGAGACACTAACACACGCACAAACACATAGCACAGAGACTCACACCCAGCACAGAGACACTAACACACACACACACACACACACACAGCACAGAAACTCACACCCAGCACAGAGACACTAACACACACACACACAGCACAGAGACACTCACCCAGCACAGAGACACTAACACACACACACAGACAGCACAGAGACTCTCACCCAGCACAGAGACACTAACACACATGCACACACACCTAGCACAGAGACACTAACACACACACACACACAGCACAGAGACTCACACAAAGCTCAGAGACACTATCACACTAACACACACACACACACACACACAGCACAGAGACTCACACCCAGCACAGAGACACTAACACACACACACACACCCAGCACAGAGACACTAACACACACACACACACACACACACACACCCAGCACAGAGGCACTAACACACACACACACACAGACACACATAGACAGCACAGAGACACTCACCAGGCTCAGCGACACTAACACACACACACACACATCCAGCACAGAAACACTAACACACACACCTACAGACAGCACAGAGGCACTCACCCAGCTCAGAGACACTCACCCAGCACCCAGCACAGAGACATTAACACACACGCACACACAGACAGCACAGAGACATTCACCCAGCACAGACACACACACACACACACACACACACACACACACACACAGACAGCACAGAGACACTAACACACACACATACACACACACACACACACACACACACACACACATACAGACAGCACATATACACTCACACAGCACAGAGACACTAACACACACACAGACAGACAGTACAGACACTCAACCAGCACAGAGACACTAACACACACACACACAGACAGCACAGAGACAATCACCTAGCACAGAGACACTAACACACACACACACAGACAGCACAGACACCCAACCAGCACAGAGACACTAACACACGCACACACAGACAGCACAGAGACACACACCCTGCACAGAGACACTAACACACACACACACAACAGACAGCACAGAGACACTCACCCAGCACAGACACACACACACACACACACACACACACAGACAGCACAGAGACACTAACACACACACACACAGACATCACAGACACCCAACCAGCACAGAGACACTAACACACGCACACACAGACAGCACAGAGACACACACCCTGCACAGAGACACTAACACACACACACACAACAGACAGCACAGAGACACTCACCCAGCACAGACACACACACACACACACACACACAGACAGCACAGAGACACTAACACACACACACACAGACATCACAGACACCCAACCAGCACAGAGACACTAACACACACACACAGCAGACAGCACAGAGACACTCACCCAGCACAGACACACACACACACACACACACAGACAGCACAGAGACACTAACACACACACACACACAGACATCACAGACACTTAACCAGCACAGAGACACTGACTCACAGAAAGCACAGACAGCACAGAGACACTCTCCCTGCACAGAGACACTAACACACACACACTAACAGCACAGAGACACTGACTCACAGAAAGCACAGACAGCACAGAGACACTCTCCCTGCACAGAGACACTAACACACACACAGACAGCACAGACTGCACTGACACTCACCCAGCACAGAGACTCTAACACACACACACACAGACAGCACAGAGACACACACGCAACACAGAGACACTAACACACACACACACAGACAGCACAGACACCCAACCAGCACAGAGACACTAACACACGCACACACAGACAGCACAGAGACACACACCCTGCACAGAGACACTAACACACACACACACAGAACAGACAGCACAGAGACACTCACCCAGCACAGACACACACACACACACACACACACACACAGACAGCACAGAGACACTAACACACACACACACACACAGACATCACAGACACTTAACCAGCACAGAGACACTAACACACACACACAGACAGCTCACAGACTCTCACCCAGCACGGAGACACTAACACACACACACTAACAGCACAGAGACACTGACTCACAGAAAGCACAGACAGCACAGAGACACTCTCCCTGCACAGAGACACTAACACACACACACAGACAGCACAGACTGCACTGACACTCACCCAGCACAGAGACTCTAACACACGCACACACAGACAGCACAGAGACACACACGCAACACATAGACACTAACTCACACACACACAGACAGCTCAGAGACACTCACCCAGCACAGAGACACTAACACACACACACACACACACACACGCACACAGCACAGAGACTCACACCCAGCACTGAGACACTAACACACACTCAGACAGCACAGAGACACTCACCCAGCACAGAGACACTAACACACATACACACACAGCACCGAGACTCACACCCAGCACAGAGACACTAACACACACACACACAGCACAGAGACTCACACCCAGCACAGAGACACTAACACACACACAAACACACAGCACAGAGGCTCACACACAGCACAGAGACACTAACACACATACACACAGCACAGAGACTCACACCCAGCACAGAGACACTAACACACACACACATACACACACAATCCCCGCACAGAGACACTCACCCAGCACAGAGACACTAACACACACACACACACACACAGACAGCACAGAGACACTCACCCAGCTCAGAGACACTAACACACACACACACACACACACACACCCAGCACATAGACACTCACCCAGCACAGAGACTTTAACACACACACACACACACACACACACAGACAGCACAGAGACACTCCCCCAGCACAGAGACACTAACACACACACACACACACACACACACAGACATCACAGAGACACTCACCCAGCACAGAGACACTAACCCACACACACACCCAGCACAGAGACTCACACGCAGCACAGAGACACTAACACACGCACAAACACATAGCACAGAGACTCACACCCAGCACAGAGACACTAACACACACACACACACACACACACACACACACACACAGCACAGAAACGCACACCCAGCACAGAGACACTAACACACACACACACAGCACAGAAACTCACACCCAGCACAGGGACACTAACACACACACACACACACACACACACACACACACACACACACACACACACACACACAGCACTGAGACTCACACCCAGCACAGAGACACTAACACACACACACACACACACACACCCAGCACAGCGATACTCACCCAGCACAGAGACACTAACACACTGACACCCAGCACAGAGACACTAACATACATGCACACATAGATAGCACAGAGTCACTCACCCAGCACAGAGACACTAACGCACACACACACACCCAGCACAGAGACACTAACACACACACACAGACCGCACAGAGACACTCACCCAGCACAGACACACACACACACACACACAGACAGACAGCACAGAGACACTAACACACACACACACACACACACACACACACAGACAGCACATATACACTCACACAGCACAGAGACACTAACACACACACAGACAGACAGCACAGACACTCAACCAGCACAGAGACACTAACACACACACACACAGACAGCACAGAGACAATCACCTAGCACAGAGACACTAACACACACACACACACAGACAGCACAGACACCCACCCAGCACAGAGACACTAACACACGCACACACAGACAGCACAGAGACTACACCCTGCACAGAGACACTCACACACACACACACAACAGACAGCACAGAGACACTCACCCAGCACAGACACACACACACACACACACACACACACACAGACAGCACAGAGACACTAACACACACACACACACAGACATCACAGACACTTAACCAGCACAGAGACACTAACACACACACACTAACAGCACAGAGACACTGACTCACAGAAAGCATAGACAGCACAGAGACACTCTCCCTGCACAGAGACACTAACACACACACACTAACAGCACAGAGACACTGACTCACAGAAAACACAGACAGCACAGAGACACTCTCCCTGCACAGAGACACTAACACACACACACACAGCACAGAGACTCGCACCCAGCACAGTGACACTAACACACACACACACACACAAACACACACACAGCACAGAGACTCACACCCAGCCCAGACACTAACACACACACTCACACACCCAGCACAGATACACTCAACCAGCACAGAGTCACTAACACACACACACACACACAGACTTCAAGAGACATCACCCAGCACAGAGACACTAACGCGCGCACGCACACACACACACACACACAGTCAGCACAGAGACACTCACCCAGCAGAGAGACACTAACACACACACACACACACACACACAGCACAGAGACTCACACCCAGCACAGAGACACACACACACACACACACACACACCCAGCACAGAGACTCACACGCAGCACAGAGACACTAACACACACACACACACAGACAGCACAGAGACTCTCACCCAGCACAGAGACACTAACACACACACACACAGCACAGAGACTCACACCCAGCACTGAGACAGTAACACACACACATGCACAGCACAGAGACTCACACCCAGCACAGAGACACTAACACACATACAAACACTCAGCACAGAGACTCACACCCAGCACAGAGACACTAACACCCACACACACAACACAGAGACTCACACCCAGCACAGAGACGCTAACACACACACACAGCACAGAGACTCACACCCAGCACAGAGACACTAACACACACGGCACAGAGACTCAAACCCAGCACAGAGACACTAACACACACATACACATGGACAGTACAGAGACACTCACCCAGCACAGAGACACTAACACACACACACACACACACACACACACAGACAGCACAGAGACACTCACCCAGCACAGAGACAATAACACACGCACACACACACAGCACAGAGACAGGGATTTTATACAGAAATTATAGACAGAGATTTTATAGAGAATTTATAAACATATTTTATACAGAAATTATGGACAGAAATCTCAGACAGAAATGGTAGACACAAATTTTATACACAAATTATAGACAGGAATCTCAGATTGAAATTATAGACGGAGATTTTATACAGAAATTATAGACAGAGATTTTATACTGAAATTATAGACCGAGATTTTATACAGAAATTATAGACAGATTTTTTATAGAAATTATAGACAGGAATCCCTGACTGCAATTATAGACAGAGATTTTATACAGAAATTATGGACAGGAATCTCATCTTGACACTAAAGACAGAGATTTTATTCAGAAATTATAGACAGGAATGTCAGATTGAGAATATATACAGGAATCTCAGACATAAATTATAAACAGAGATTTTACACAGAAATTATAGACAGAGTTTTTATACAGAAATTATAGACAGGAATGTCAGACTGAAATTATAGACAGAGATTCTATACAGAAATTGACAGAAAATTAATGCAGAAATTATAGACAGATATTTTATACAGAAATTAGACACAGGAATCTCAGACAGAAATTATAGACAGAGATTCTATACAGAAATTGACAGAAAATTAATGCAGAAATTATAGACAGAGATTTTATACATAGATTATAGACAGGCATCTCAGACTGAAATTATAGGCAGAGATTTTATACAGAAATAATAACAGAGATTTTACACAGAAATTATGGACAGGACTCTCAGATTGAAATTATAGACAGAGAGTGTATACAGATATTATAGACATGAATCTCAAACTGAAATTATAGACAGAGATTTTATACAGAAATTATAGACAGGAGTCTCAGACTGAAATTATAGACAGAGATTTTATACAGAAATTATAGACAGGAATCTTTGATTGAAATTAGAGACAGAGAATTCATACAGAAATTATAGACAGGAATCACAGACAGAAATTATAGAGATTTTATCCAGAAAGTATAGACAGAAACCCCCAACAGAAATTTCAGAGAGAGATTGTATACAGAAATTAAAGACTGAAATGTCAGACAAAAATTATAGACAGAGAATTTATACAGAAATTCTAGACAGAGAATTTATACAGAAATTATAGACAGAGATTTTGTACATAGATTATAGACACGCATCTCAGACTGAAATTATAGGCAGACGATTTTATACACAAATTATAGACAGAGATTTTATTCAGAAATTATGGACAGGACTCTCAGACTCAAATTATAGACACAGACTATACAGAGATTATAGACAGGAATCTCAGATTGAAATTATAGAAAGAGATTTTACACAGAAATTATAGACAGGAATCTCAGATTGAAATTATAGACAGACATTTTATACAGAATTTATAGACAGGAATCTCAGACACAAATTATAGATATAGATTTTATACAGAAATTATAGACAGGAACCGCCGACAGAAATTTCAGAGGGGATTGTATACAGAAATTAAAGACAGTAATGTCAGACAGTAATTCTAGACAGAGATTTTATGCAGGAATTCTAGACAGAGATTTTATACAGAAATTTTAGACAGAGATTTTATGCAGAAATTATAGACAGGAATGTCAGACAGAAATTGTAGCCACATGTTTTATACACAAATTATAGACAGAGATTATATACAGAAATTATTGACGGAGAATTTATACAGAAATTATAGACAGAGATTTTGTACATAGATTATAGACACGCATCTCAGACTGAAATTATAGGCAGAGGATTTTATACACAAATTATAGACAGAGATTTTATGCAGAAATTATAGACAGGAATGTCAGACAGAAATTGTAGCCACATGTTTTATACACAAATTATAGACAGAGATTATATACAGAAATTATTGACGGAGAATTTATACAGAAATTATAGACAGATATTTTATACAGAAATTATAGACAGGAATCTCAGACCGAAATTATAGGTAGACATTTTAAGCAGAAAGTTTAGA